>NC_135757.1:3725000-3970000 GCF_041903045.1 Epinephelus lanceolatus | reverse complement strand
ATGCTACAAAAAACGGCACTTTCTTACGGAGACGTAGCTGTGTTTCCAGCTGGGATAATGCCACGAGAAGCATTTGTCTTTCAGAGACATTGCTGTGTTTCCTGCCAAGATAATGCCACAAAAAAGTGGTTATTTATTTCCGTGACATAGTTGCTTTTCCTGCTGGGTTAGTGTCACAGAAAGCGGTAGTATTTTACAGAGACATCGCTGCTTTTCATGCCAGGATAATGCCACAAAAAAAGTGGCACTTTCTTATGGAGACATAGCTGTGTTTCCTGCTGGGATAATGCCACGAGAAGCATTTGTCTTTCAGAGACATTGCTGTGTTTCCTGCCAAGATAATGCCACAAAATAGTCGTTATTTATTACTGTGACATAATTGCTTTTCCTGTTGGGACAGTGCCATGAAAAACAGCTGTTTTAACCAAGCCATCTCTGCATTTCTTTACGAGATAGTGCCAGAAAAAAGTGGTTGTTATAACCAAGGCATTGCTGCTTTTTCTGCTGGGATAGTGCCATGAAACAAAATTGTTTTTTGTTTTTTTCTGCCAAGATAGTACCACAAAAAGCAGCTGTTTTTCTTCGGAGACAGCTGCGACACCTGCCAGGATAATGCCACAAAAGAGCAGTTGGTCGTTACCTGCCAGGATAACGCCACCAATAGCTTGTCTTATGCCCAGACATTGCTGCTTCTTTTTGTCGGAAAGTGCAAGCAAAAGAAGGTATTTTCGGCCAAAATGTGATCCTTTCCTCACCACTGCCATGTGGCGTTTGTGCCTAAATTTGACCATACGTGAACCACGTAGTTGTTGAAATGTAAAGAAACATACAGTTACAAGACATCCTCAGAACGTAAGGTGGCATCGGACGTCAATACGATGTGAGGAAGACGTTGGCAGAAGTTAAATTTTGGTCAGAATGAAAATCAGGATGTTAAGATAATGCAGATATTGGGTGTTGTTCTCCATCTCTCTCAAGATGACGTTGACTTTAGAGATTTGGAAGACATTGGACTTTGGTTACTTTGGCTTCTGAGTGTGCTGGAATCATAGGTAGCTTTCTTAAACCCTCCGAGCCAAACAGGATGTCATCTTCCTGATTGCGGGAGCAATCTGGGAGACAGAACACAGTCTGTTTGTTGCCGCTCCACCTCTTCCCTCCTCCACCGTCCACCACATCACATGAGAAACCTGAACCAGAGCTTCTCCTGACCCCGTACATCAGCCCCGCGCTGTCATCTAAGCCCAGGAAGATCATTTTTTATGATCATGATTAAAACTCAGCACCCCACCCGCGGCCTTCTGAGGCATGATGGGATGTTTTATATTGGGCACAATGCCATTAATTATTTCTTTGATGGGAGCTTGTTTGTTATGATAATACACGCCGGTGTTCCTCCTCCCAGTTTGATGCACGCTGGATGAAAACGCCTTTACAATCACGAGACACTGATGTCTGAACCGGCGCAGTTGTTAATGTGAAGCTTTTTTTTTTTTTTTCCCATTGTGCAAATTGCCTTCGTTTCCAGGGCCTACCTCCGCCGCCGCACCTTTCATGGAGAGCACTTTGAGCAGCTCTTTGTGAGTTTCAAGAAATAAATAATTGCTGGTGGAACTTGCAAACGTTATCTCAAATTAAATAATTAAAAATGCAGATTTAGGTGGGAATAATGAATCCCAGGAGGGGGGGCGGGAGGGGAGGGGAGGTGAGGGGGGGGGGGGTCTGAATGGTTTTGTGCTTAATTAAAGTTTACAGACGGCTGTGATGGGATGCGACGTCCTGTTTTCTGAAAATATTTGCAGAGCGCGTTTCAACCCCTTTGTAAACATTTAACAGTCTTAATCAACTCATTAATCAAGCAAATTGCAATCATAACGTCCAATTGTTTTCTGATGGATAAATAAATGATAAACAGTCGTTTTTTTAATTGAACCAGTCTGTGCTCGGTTGCCGGCACCTTTGTGCCTCGTGTACACAATCCAAAAAAAAAGAACTGCAGGCGTTAAGCTTCTTGTTTTGTCCTGATTATTACTCATTTTTGGGAGATATTTTTTGGAGTATAAGAGGACAACTGTGGCAACAGGAAAGCTGCAAAGTTGCTAAAATTAATCCTCCATCAAGATCAAGGCTTTGATAATAAAAAGATAATATCAAGCTATGTTTTTCTTCTGGTAAACTCCTGCAAGAACATCTCTAGTTTTGCGTCAGTATCCTGATGCACAATAAACCACCGGCTAAAGCCCTCCTCCACAACAAGGATTGTCCAATCACAGCGTGGCAACCATGAATTAGTCAAGCTGTTGGCTTTTATGGACGCAAAAAGACAAAATCATAGGGATGTTTCACAGTGCAGATGGTTCAGTCATTAGCGTGTCACTCTGTCTTCATCTTCTTTTGTGGTCTTATTTTGGCGGTGTGTGTGTATGTGTATGTCGAAGGGGTGCTTTTAATGTGTCGGTGAACTTCCTGTGCTGCTGCTGTGTGACGGCAGCAATGTCACAGGTCATTACGAAAAAAAAAGTAAGAAAAGATGAACAGATAAACCAACAGTGAAGTCCAGGCATGTGATGGAGGAAATACACCACGATGTAGACTTATCAAACCAAAAGTGACTTTGCCTTACTAACTACGGTCTGTGCTGCGCACTGCGTAGCAGATACGCTCCCATTTTGGTGAATAGCTTCATTTCCACAGCACGCGCCACGTAGCGTCTCTGGAGAGTCCCCGGAGCGCCACTGCGCTCGCTTCGTCGGAGATACGCGCCAGGTTTATTTTTCAGCGATTGCGCCTCAAGCCACGTAGCTCAGATCGCACCAAACTGGAAACGGAACGCACACAGCATCCGGTAAATTTCAAAATACAACACAATGCGCAGACTGCAGATTGTAAACTCTCAATTTTTTAAAAATCACGTCACATCCTGTCGCACAACTTGTTTTCTCTCTTTCTCCCTCTGAATGAACTATTGTTTTGGTCTGGCTCACACTTTATCAATTGCTTTTTATCGCATGACTTGAAGGTACGAGTTCTCCGGGAAGCTCCCCAGCAGGTAGTTCAACTGTTTGTTCCGAAAACCTCTTTCGATGAAATCTGACAATTGTCTTGTCCCACACGGTGCCATGGCAACACTAAGATAATCTAGTTGTATGGGTATTGACGCAGGTCTTTAAAAGTAACATTGTAACTTAATTAATTACTTTTATATGCAGTAATTGTTCATTTAATTCATTTACTTTTGAGAAAAGCAACTGGAAATCAAAACTAATCAGTAACTTGCACAACATTGATCATTACGCAGCACTTACACCTCATAATAATAATAATACTAATAATAATTTATACGGTACATTTCATACAACATGAAAATAGACATTAAACATAAAGCAGACAAGACTATTCAATATAAAATGACATTTAAAAACTGTTTTAAACATGGATTAAAGCTACTCTTGCCTTTCTTGCATTTCACACAGCACTTAAAAAAATGTGAACATCCACATCTCCCCCTCCTCCATTACGTCCTCATTACATCTATGATAGACGTAGGCGTTGGCAAGGTAACGTTAGATACACGGAAGAGGAGAGCGAGTGTAACGTTACAACCAAGGCTGTCAAACGCAACCCCGGAGTTTTAAAACTCAGCCAGAGTCAGTGATGACTGATGAGTTTCAGAATAAGGTTACAGTGCTAACGTTAGATAGCAGCGTTAAGGAAGATAACGTTAATGTTTCAGAGGCTACGCTACAGTAGGTTAACATTAGATAGTAGTGTTAACGTTACAGTAAGTGGAAACGCACAAGGAAGATAACGTTAATGTTTCAGAGGCTACGCTACAGTAGGCTAATGTTAGATAGTAGCGTTAACGTTTCTAGTAGGTGGAAACTACAAGGAAGATAACGTTAATGTTTCAGAGGCTACGCTACAGTAGGCTAACATTAGATAGTAGCGTTAACGTTACTAGTAAGTGGAAACGCACAAGGAAGATAACGTTAATGTTTCAGAGGCTACGCTACAGTAGGCTAACGTTAGCCATTAGCAACTGGATGCTGTGTTATCATATATAACGTTATATGTTATATTAGAAGCAAACTAAACATAACGTTACCTGTCCTGCACAGTCAAACGCAACGCCAGAGTTTTGAAACTTATCCGGGAGATGTTACGTGAGCGGTTAAGTCAGTCGGAGGACGCTCGGACAGTCATTGCATTAGTCGGAGTTTTCTTAGAACCATATGAGAATGGAATAATTATGAGTTTTTATCTCTGGTGGAATTCACGTACATTTTAGTGTGCCATCAGCTTATTAATAGCATTTTAACCTAAATTATTAGCAAAACCATGGATTCTAAAACCTTCAAACAATAAAATCACAATATGAAACAAATCATCTTAAATGAGCGAGTTAAAGGCTAACGTGAATTATCATGTGTGACGCCTTAAAATGTGTGTTTAATGTTCAAGAATCAGCTGAAATCAGGTGCCCATTGTTTGACCATAGGTGCAAATCAGTCGTAATTATCAGTGAAAACTAGTGAGGGGGGGCAGGGAGTTTGAGGAAGGATCTATTTGGAAAAGTATCGTATAAGCTCTCGTCTAATTTAAAGGAAAAATCCACTGTAAAAAGGATTTTCCACTGAGCTCTTTCCATTCTGTTCCCCGACACTAAACCCAGCGGCTCCAAACGCAGAACTGTCCCCTTAAACTGGAAAGCAGAGCTTCAAGTCCCAGATTGATGAGTCGCCGCATTGACACTGAATTAGTGACTGGCTCTGTGGGCTCATGGGACTCTCTGCTCGAGACGTTCCATCCAAATGAGTTTCATTTGAATGTCGGGGCTTCCAGCTGTGAATCAGAAAACGTCCCCACATCCAGCAGTTGTTCCATTATTCACCGTCTGAGGAGCAGCTCCAGGATCTGTCTGTACATGACATCACCGCCGCAGTGTGTCTCTCCGCCGCTCGGCTTAACGAGAGGCTGATTCACAGTCACTAATTAGAGCTGAGGAGGACAGTATTAGAGGAGGGACATGTGCCAGCTCTATTTCAGGGTGGACTTTTCCTTTAAATGCAAACATAGGCTGTGGATTCAATCACATATGGTATGTGGCCAAAAGTACGTGGACAGCTATCTATATGTATGTGCAATCTACAAATGCAAGACGGCAACTTTGGGGCAAATATCCCTTAAATTTAAAGGGAAAAAGTGCAGTAAATCCATGTTTAGAGTAAATGTTTAACATTTAACATGCTGTAAATGTTAACAATAACTTGAAATAAAGCAACACATTGAACTTGAACGCAGAAAAAAATCCAAGTACACCAATATGTCCCCCGCCATCATGTATGTGGGGCAGGTTTTCGAGGGTTGCCGGTGCCTCCAACCCATCAAGGATCAAATTTAGAAGCAAAAACATGATGTGAGTTTTCCTTTGTTTTGAGGGCATGAAATTAGAAATTATTAAAAAGTCCTGTCAGTGGAACCCTGATAGAAAAGCGCCTGTAACCTCCAGGCTGGATCCTGCCTGCTGATCTGCATCGTTCACACTGTGTTTAATAAGAATTGTCACATTTTTTAACGTTGCACCGTCGGAGAGCCGAGGCCCGCTGACCCAGAACAAACTAAATTACAGTTATGTAATGCTCGTTGCTGACTGACTCTATTCCTGGCGCTGGGTTTTTGAGCCAATTAAACGCTGCCTATCAGACTTGAAGGGTGTCTGGTTTTCTTCAACTTCACTGTGATATGCGAAAAACATAATTACTGAACATGCTGTGGAGAGAAAGTGACATATGTAGGCTGAAAAAGCTTCTTAGGGGGAGTTTTGTCCCAAATGTGCAGAATTGGAAGAGACATCTATTACAGCAGAATTAGAAATACTCTTTTTTTGTGTGTGTCACTGATGCAGAAACAACTTCTTTATCATGATGAGCTGACACACATGATACAGAGCAGAAACAGGACTTTACATAACATCACAAGATCGTCTGAAATCATGTGAGTTAGATATACTGATTTTGTTTTTTCCTTCGTCATTTGCATAGGTCATGTTTGTAGTCGACCAATGAAGATGAGTTTACATATCACCTTGGGTTCGTCCTTCACCTTCTCGAAATGATCCCACACTTTGGATTTCCTGCCCGACATGTTATTAACTAGCCTGTGGAATAACCGCAGGTACCAGCCCTGGAAATTAGGGGCAGGTTCTTGGCAAGACATTCTCACTCCGACCTCGTCACATATCAATGTTTGGTCATGGACTTCCTATGATGAGATATGATGTGCACGGTACTAGGGATGCACCGATCCGATATCTGGATTGAATATCGGCCCCAATATCAAAAAAATAGATGGATTGGGTATCAGAATATGCAACCTATACCTGAGGCGATCCTTGCCCTTTAAATCTATTGCGATGCGAGCTACGTCATGGAGCGAAGGAGAGAATCTGCTGTGTGGAGGTATTTCACACTGTTTCAACTGCTGTTACGCAGTTGTTTATTTCATTTTATCTGTTCATCAATGCCTGATGCCTCTAGTCTTTTCTGTTCTACATGTAAAGGTATACAACTTTTTAGGTCAACCATGGTATCGGATTGGTATCGGATATCGGCTGATACTCAAAGCCACAGCATCGGGAGCGAAACTGAAAAAGCTGGATCGGTGCATCTTTACACGGTACCCTGGGTGCGTTGGTTGTCGACGTTCTGATTTTTTTGGTTACGTCTTGCCAAGACATCCACGAGGTTGGGTTTTGGCAACAAAAGCATGTGTTTGGGTTTAAGACAAAAGTTCAGGGATAGGCTGAAGCAAGCAAGCAAACACCGGGCAACCCCAGGTGAAAGTTGGTGGTTGTTGGACCCCTCCACCACCCCTCCTCTATCGCCGTAGTCGAACTTCCGCTGGCTTAACTTGCTGCGTTTCTCCTTGATGCCATTATTAAACCATTACGCCAACTGGACACGTATCATGCCGACGCGAAAGGATGGATTTTTGGCAGAGCCTGATGCCAAAAGTCGCCAACCAAGTTCTGGATTTGATGACTTTGGAGTGAGACTGCTTTGTTGTTGGCCGTTGTTCAAGAATTCATATGCAAATGATGACATGATTTCACACAAATGTCTACGGCTGTAGTCTCCTGGTCAACTAGTCTAGATAATTTGCTCGCTATGCTCTCGTCCGACCAAATTCTCATTGGTCGAATAATCGCCGTGTTACTTTCACGAGGAGAAAAGTGCTACATCAGCAGCTCTCCAGGATTAATCTATTATTTCCTGTGGTGGGGGGGGGCAGGCTAAGTTACCTGTGAAAATGGGGGTGTTTTCAAAACACAGTTGGACTCGCCCATCCTCACACTCAGCGTTGTGGTGACGCAGACCTCCTGTCTGTCTGTAAGCTGAAACCATTTCCCTCAGTGGAAACGAAGCTTGTGTTTACTTTAATTTCACAGATAAGAAACAATAAATTGTGAAGACAATAAAGCCTTCACTAAAATAGCATTTTAAGTCTTGTGTGTGATTTATCCTGGCTTCATATGAGCAGAGGAAACCTCTGCACTCGTCGCTAGGCTAATTTATACAATGTAAAATGCCATAAGCTGGCGTTAATAACGTTAGCATGTTGTATTTGTTTGGAAAACGTGTTTAGTATCAGACAGTTGTTTTGTCAGTGAACCTTGTGAGTTGTAATGGAGCCGCATTATGTGCCGTTGCCTTTGTTAAATGTTGCTGTTGTCCCTGGTTTTACATGAGAAAGGGAAAAGATTGCTAGCTGCTAGGCTAATTTATACAACGTAAAATGCCATAGGCTTGTGCTAATAAGGTTAGCATGTTGTATTTGTTTGGAAAACGTGTTTAGTATCAGACAGTTGTTTTGTCAGTGAACCTTGTGAGCTGTAATGGAGCCAAATTATGTGCAGTTACCTTTGTTACATGTTGCTGTTGTCCCTGGTTTTATATGAGAAGAGGAAAAGTCTGTTAGCTGCTAGGCTAATTTATACAATGTAAAATGCCATAGGCTTGTGCTAATAACGTTAGCATGTTGTATTTGTGGGGAAAATGTGTCCAGATAAAGACAAGTGTTTGTCTGTGAATGCTGCGAGTTATAGTGAAGCTGATTTGTGTACTTGTGTTTGAAACTGTCTCCATTAAGCCATGTTTAATGTGTGTTTAATGTGTGTTTAATGTGTGTTTTGAATCAAACTATATAAATAAAGTTTGATTTGAACTAAACTAAACGCAGAAGTAAAAATAACATGCAGATTAGTCGACCAAGATGTTCTTTGGTTGACTACAGCCCTACAAATGTCAAATGGTATAAAATGATGAAGTGATGACAGTTTATATCCAAAAGGTCAGAGGTCAGCTTCACTGTGACATCATAATGTACTTCAAAAACACTTCTCTGGCCACTATTTAACCTCATAGGTCAGGAGCAGAAGGGGAGACATTCGGACACTAATCTTGGGTGTCCATCTTGAAACTGATTGCAATGGATGCGAGCTGTAACTGCAACTTAACTGGTTTGCGGAGGCACACAGCCACAAGTCGGTAATTCTAGTTTGATTAGATCCTGCTGAAGTTCATCTAGAGCAACTTGTCCAAAGTCTGAATCCCAATGATTTACTCAGTCGTACAAACACGCAGAACTGATGCAGATTGCTGCGCAGTAAATGCTGTTTCAGTCATTACGGCAGCGCCTTGTTTTTTTCTCAAAGAAAGCTGGAGTGAAAGCCTTAAGTGCCTCCCTTTTCATATTTATCAAATCTTCGATATTCTGCTGAGTGAAGTACACCTTCCCAGGCTCCTTTTACCGATACACATATTTTAACAGGACACAGGGAGTCCAATTATTTGCCCACTTCTCACTTGTGTTCCTGGAGAGCCCCACTCAAGTGATTGGCTGCTGAAATGCACACTGACATCTATTTCTCATTCATGTGCGCCACACTTATTCCCACCAACAGTAATTTCTAAACTGATTTCCCGCACAGACTCACCTCGAGTGCCTGCAGTCACTTCTTGTCAGGGCAAGAAGCCGGTAACGCTGAACTACGGCAGGGAGGAAAAAAAAAAAAGCACAGAAAAACAATTTCTAATCTCACACCTTCACTTACTTTTGATGAGCCCTGAAGCGGGGCTGAATTAATGCCAGATCTGGATACCTCAAAAAGTGGCAGAAAATTGAGCTGTTGGCTGTCTGAGTCATTTCGCCCCTAACTGCTGTCGTTACAGGTGGCTGGAAAATAAATCTTCCTTCAAACAACCAGTTTGTTGAGTGTAAATTCACTGCTAACCCTCAAAATTCATACATTTGAAAGAACTTTTCTTTTTGACGAATCTGGAAGCCGTTCAAGCAACGCAGCACACAAGCAGCGGAAGGTTAATTCACCCCAGCGTCCTTGCATAATATTTGCTGCGCGATGACAGGGAGGCGACACGGTGGCAGCCGCTTGATTGACAGTCACTTAGGGGTGTGCCATTTAACCACGGTGACCTTCCTCACATGTCACCGCCCTTATGAAAAGGTCACCCTTGTTGCACTAATGAGTCATCTGATTTCACGACCGCATGATGGTCTGATGCAGCCAAACAGTTGTGTTGAGTAGAGATTCACATTTTAGGTGGAGTCAGTGGAGTTCATATTGTCAGGGCGGTGGATGAAGCTGCTGGTGTGGATATTGATTTAACCTGTCAGGGTAAATGTAATACCTCACTGTAAGTACAAGAGAGAACAGAGCTGCTGCTGCTGCTTCTAGAAACTGCTGCATTCATGTCTTGTGGAAAAGAGGGTTAGTGCAACATATTACATCATATCTGATCATCTAACTGCTCATATTTGCCTCGTTCACCTTCCTTCACTGTGTCTTACCTGATTTTCAACCAGTGTCGACCCTTAACCTAAAGGTTGAGCGTGCCATGTAGAACATACCGAAGCATGAATAGTTCCCCATCTGTCTTGGAATCACTCAGAGGGTGTTAATGCAAGTGATTTTCCCCACTTAGCAAGAGGGTAAGGGACAGAACTCAATACTTTAATTGGCCGAATTACATCGGTACAGACAAGTCATGTGAAATCCAATGGTGCCAAATTTTGGTACCTGGGAGCTCATATCGTGAGAACGCCGTGCTTAGACAAGAGGTAGAAGTGCCACAAAGTGGAAGCCAGGAAGCCACTTTTTTGGCCAGTTCGTCGGCTACTCAGGGTGCCAAACCTATCCCAGCAGCGCAAATCTACCGTGATAGTTTAAGGGTTTGGTCTGTTTCCTTTTCTATATTATTTTGGTAATCACTTAGTGTCACTGCTCAACGAGCAAACACTCACATAAGTAGACAGACAAAGACAAGATTAAAGGGATAGTGCACCCAAAAAATGTAAATTCAGCCATTATCTACTCACCCATATGCCGAGGGAGGCTCAGGTGAAGTTTTAGAGTCCTCACATCACTTGCAGAGATCCAAGGGGAGAGGAGGTAGCAACACAACTCCACCTAATGGAGGCTGACGGCGCCCCAGATTCAGACGTCCAAAAACACATAATTGAAACCACAAAATATCTCCATACTGCTCGTCCGTAGTGATCCAAGAGTCCTGAAGCCCCGACATAAAAAGTTATGGAGGTCCGACCGATATGGATTTTTTGGGGCCGATGCCAATTCCGATATTATGGAATAAAAAAATCCGATAACCGATATATCGGCCGATTAAATTTTTATGTTTTTCAATTTAAAAAAAAACTCAGAAATACCTGCTTTTGATGGCTTAAATATAGTTCAAACACTCGTTACAAAGATATAAATTGAAGGAAGAACATTTTACTATTTTCAGATACTTTTATTATCAGAAATTGTGCGGAACAAGCAGCATATGAACAATTTGAACACAAAATAAATCAAAAATATGATGTGCAAAAAGGCAGTAAACCTCTGGGAAATAAAATAATCATGCAAAGTCTATATGAATTAAGACATTTGCATGTATGTTCACCAGAGTTCTTCTTGTTATTGCCAGTTTAACAGAGGTAGGTTATAGTGCAAGGAGTAACACAAGGACATCATTTCTAAGTAAAACACCATATTCCCTGCATTTTATTAGTGATAAAAATATAAGTGTTAACATTGGCGTCAATTGGCTAAAAGTTAATTGGCTGATTAAATTGGCCAGCCGATAAATCGGTCGGGCCCTAGTTTTTAGCCTCATTGTAGTCTACTGGAGATCTCATCACCATTGATTCCCCTCTGGTATGAAGACAGAGGAGCTCACTCAGAGATGGGAGCGATGCTTTGTACATGTGAAAGTTTTCCTTCCATTCCTCATCGACAACTGCCCCAATCTCTCGTCTGCTGGCCTGATTCAAAGCCATCATTTTTAGCAGACTTTAAACTGCAGATTCTGAGGTGGACCAAGTAGCACTGGGCGCAGCAGTTGCCTCCGTTCGTCCATGACGTGGCGCGAGTTTTAGTGTGGAGTAGTCATAAGACCAAGCAGTGGTATCCGCTATTGTTGTTGTTGTTTCTGGCGCGTGCCTCATTACACGAGGAAACAATGGGTATGCACAAATTTAGATGACGTCATTGTTTCCTAACAAGTTTCGAAAAATCTGAACCTTAGAAGGTGTTGTCAAAAATCCAATTAGTGTAATCTCAGAGTGGACGAGAGGCTAAAACATCCCTGTACAAAAACATCTGTATACATGTCAAAATACTGAAGCCTACATTGCCCATAATGCAGCTGGATGGCGTCTTTTGTCTTAGAACTGTTTATCTGGGAAACACCTACCCATACCCAAACACATACACATTTTCTGATGCATGTACTCGGATAGAAATTTGAAATCCCATAGCACAACTAGGAAACCCTGAATGCATCACGGTGACATCATCATGGTTATTTTCTGCACTCCTTTGTGTTGACAAGCCCCCTCCACGATGAATAAGCTGATATTTATGGGTAAAATCAGTGGAATGCTCCTTTAAAACTACACAAAGAGGTTTTAGTAAACTCTTTAATTTGCATTCACACAGTTAAAAGTTTCCAGCTGGTGTTCAGATTGAAACTGGCGACCCTCGGGTCCTAATTTATCTGTAATCATTTCATCTGTTACGTCTGAGAACGTATACTTCCATCTCTGTTTTCTTAATATGCTCTCTCACTCTTAACCACCGCTCCTCAGTTCTGATTGTGTAATTTGTTTTTAATATGATGGTGTCTGTGCGCATTATGAAAAGCACGACGCAGATATACTGTTAAAACAACATGCATTATTATCTTATTGTTATCTTTTTATTAATGTGTAGCAAACATAAAACATCCGTCACTCAGGCCATGAAGTGCTGCGTTCACTGCCATCCATCTGCTCTCCACTCCTCTTTGCTTTGGGCCTTTAGCCCGCTATGTCACATACGCTAACACGGGAATTAGCAGAATAAGCAGATATTATCTTACAACTCCATAATGGAGGCACATAACTAAATACCTCGAGGAAATTGCATAAACAAAAAGGTAATTGATTCCAGGCAAGCTGCAGGTGGACACTTAATTACAGGAAATTTATTAAGCAATGTCCATTAATCACATTGACATGCAGTTATTAAAGGGATGCACAGTTTGCACTGGCTGGGTAATGCAATAATATAAGGACGAGATGCTGAACCAATAGGATTGTTCTCCACAGACAAGAGACCTAAACATGCTTTAATTCAGATAAATAGGAAGAGGAAGTGGAATTAGGCATTTACACAATATGTACCAGTGTATCGCTTCATGTTCACACGCAGTAATACTTTTATTAGTACTGCTGAGACTGCTCTGCTCTTGTTTCTGTTTCTGGCTCTGATACATCTCGTGCTTTTACTATAACTTCTATTCTACCCCCCCTGCTGCCACAGTCAAAACTCTCATTAATATAATGAGTGCTATCGGTAAAACTCTCACTGGTAGTATTAAAACTTGTACTACTAATACTTCCGCGGCTGCTACAAGTCTTTTTATTATCACTATTACTACTGGTACTTGTACTACTTCTACTGCTACACTCGTTAATACAATTCTACTGCTATTTATGCTAGTAGTACAGCTGCTACTACCGCTATTACTACTATCGCTTATACTTCGACAATATACTACTGCTGCTACAACTTCTTTTATTGTCCCTAGTACTACTAGCACATGTACGACTGCTGCTGCTGCTACAACTGCTTTTATTGTCCCTAGTACTACTAGTACATGTACGACTGCTACTGCTGCGACAACTCCTTTTATTGTCCCTAGTACTACTAGCACATGTACGACTGCTGCTGCCGCTACAACTGCTTTTATTGTCCCTAGTACTACTAGCACATGTACGACTGCTACTGCTGCGACAACTCCTTTTATTGTCCCTAGTACTACTAGCACATGTACGACTGCTGCTGCTGCTACAACTGCTTTTATTGTCCCTAGTACTACTAGTACATGTACGACTGCTGCTGCTGCTGCTACAACTCCTTTTATTGTCCCTAGTACTACTAGTACATGTACGACTGCTACTGCTGCTACAACTGCTTTTATTGTCCCTAGTACTACTAGTACATGTACGACTGCTACTGCTGCTGCTACAACTCCTTTTATTGTCCCTAGTACTACTAGTACATGTACGACTGCTACTGCTGCTGCTGCTACAACTCCTTTTATTGTCCCTAGTACTACTAGTACATGTACGACTGCTACTGCTGCTACAACTCCTTTTATTGTCCCTAGTACTACTAGTACATGTACGGCTGCTACTGCTGCGACAACTCCTTTTATTGTCCCTAGTACTACTAGTACATGTACGACTGCTACTGCTGCTGCTACAACTCCTTTTATTGTCCCTAGTACTACTAGTACATGTACTACTACTACTGCTGCTACAACTGCTTTTATTGTCCCTAGTACTACTAGTACATGTACGGCTGTTACAACTCCTTTTATTGTCCCTAGTACTACTAGTACATGTACGACTGCTACTGCTGCTGCTACAACTCCTTTTATTGTCCCTAGTACTACTAGTACATGTACGGCTGTTACAACTCCTTTTATTGTCCCTAGTACTACTAGTACATGTACGACTGCTACTGCTGCTGCTACAACTGCTTTTATTGTCCCTAGTACTACTAGTACATGTACGACTGCTACTGCTGCTGCTACAACTCCTTTTATTGTCCCTAGTACTACTAGTACATGTACGGCTGTTACAACTCCTTTTATTGTCCCTAGTACTACTAGTACATGTACGACTGCTACTGCTGCTGCTACAACTGCTTTTATTGTCCCTAGTACTACTAGTACATGTACGGCTGCTACAACTCCTTTTATTGTCCCTAGTACTACTAGCACATGTACTACTACTACTGCTGCTACAACTGCTTTTATTGTCCCTAGTACTACTAGTACATGTACGGCTGCTACAACTCCTTTTATTGTCCCTAGTACTACTAGTACATGTACTACTACTACTGCTGCTACAACTCCTTTAATTGTCCCTAGTACTACTAGCACATGTACGACTGCTGCTGCTGCTACAACTGCTTTTATTGTCCCTAGTACTACTAGTACATGTACGACTGCTGCTGCTGCTGCTACAACTCCTTTTATTGTCCCTAGTACTACTAGTACATGTACGACTGCTACTGCTGCTACAACTGCTTTTATTGTCCCTAGTACTACTAGTACATGTACGACTGCTACTGCTGCTGCTACAACTCCTTTTATTGTCCCTAGTACTACTAGTACATGTACGACTGCTACTGCTGCTGCTACAACTCCTTTTATTGTCCCTAGTACTACTAGTACATGTACGGCTGCTACTGCTGCGACAACTCCTTTTATTGTCCCTAGTACTACTAGTACATGTACGACTGCTACTGCTGCTGCTACAACTCCTTTTATTGTCCCTAGTACTACTAGTACATGTACTACTACTACTGCTGCTACAACTGCTTTTATTGTCCCTAGTACTACTAGTACATGTACGGCTGTTACAACTCCTTTTATTGTCCCTAGTACTACTAGTACATGTACGACTGCTACTGCTGCTGCTACAACTCCTTTTATTGTCCCTAGTACTACTAGTACATGTACGGCTGTTACAACTCCTTTTATTGTCCCTAGTACTACTAGTACATGTACGACTGCTACTGCTGCTGCTACAACTGCTTTTATTGTCCCTAGTACTACTAGTACATGTACGACTGCTACTGCTGCTGCTACAACTGCTTTTATTGTCCCTAGTACTACTAGTACATGTACGACTGCTACTGCTGCTGCTACAACTGCTTTTATTGTCCCTAGTACTACTAGTACATGTACGACTGCTACTGCTGCTGCTACAACTGCTTTTATTGTCCCTAGTACTACTAGTACATGTACGGCTGCTACAACTCCTTTTATTGTCCCTAGTACTACTAGCACATGTACTACTACTACTGCTGCTACAACTGCTTTTATTGTCCCTAGTACTACTAGTACATGTACGGCTGCTACAACTCCTTTTATTGTCCCTAGTACTACTAGTACATGTACTACTACTACTGCTGCTACAACTCCTTTAATTGTCCCTAGTACTACTAGTACATGTACGGCTGCTACAACTCCTTTTATTGTCCCTAGTACTACTAGTACATGTACGGCTGCTACAACTCCTTTTATTGTCCCTAGTACTACTAGTACATGTACTACTACTACTACTGCTACAACTCCTTTAATTGTCCCTAGTAGTACAAGTACATGTACAACTGCTACAACTCCTTTAATTGTCCCTAGTACTACTAGTACATGTACTACTACTACTGCTGCTACAACTCCTTTAATTGTCCCTAGTACTACTAGTACATGTACGACTGCTACAACTCCTTTTATTGTCCCTAGTACTACTAGTACATGTACGACTGCTACTGCTGCTACAACTCCTTTTATTGTCCCTAGTACTACTAGTACATGTACGACTGCTACTGCTGCTACAACTCCTTTTATTGTCCCTAGTACTACTAGTACATGTACGACTGCTACAACTCCTTTTATTGCCCCTAGTACTACTAGTACATGTACGACTGCTACTGCTGCTACAACTCCTTTTATTGTCCCTAGTACTACTAGTACATGTACGACTGCTACAACTCCTTTTATTGTCCCTAGTACTACTAGTACATGTACGACTGCTACTGCTGCTACAACTCCTTTTATTGTCCCTAGTACTACTAGTACATGTACGACTGCTACAACTCCTTTTATTGCCCCTAGTACTACTAGTACATGTACGACTGCTGCTGCTGCTACAACTCCTTTTATTGTCCCTAGTACTACTAGTACATGTACGACTGCTACAACTCCTTTTATTGTCCCTAGTACTACTAGTACATGTACGACTGCTGCTGCTGCTACAACTCCTTTTATTGTCCCTAGTACTACTAGTACATGTACGACTGCTACAACTCCTTTTATTGCCCCTAGTACTACTAGTACATGTACGACTGCTACTGCTGCTACAACTCCTTTTATTGTCCCTAGTACTACTAGTACATGTACGACTGCTGCTGCTGCTACAACTCCTTTTATTGTCCCTAGTACTACTAGTACATGTACGACTGCTACAACTCCTTTTATTGCCCCTAGTACTACTAGTACATGTACGACTGCTACTGCTGCTACAACTCCTTTTATTGCCCCTAGTACTACTAGTACATGTACGACTGCTGCTGCTGCTACAACTCCTTTTATTGTCCCTAGTACTACTAGTACATGTACGACTGCTACAACTCCTTTTATTGCCCCTAGTACTACTAGTACATGTACGACTGCTACTGCTGCTACAACTCCTTTTATTGTCCCTAGTACTACTAGTACATGTACGGCTGCTACTGCTGCTACAACTGCTTTTATTGTCCCTAGTACTACTAGTACATGTACGACTGCTACTGCTGCAACAACTTTACCACTGTCCCGAGTAGTATTTGTACCTATTGTGCTACTGCTTATATTTCTACAGTAATACTGCTGCTGCTACAACTGTTACTGTCAGTAGTACTGTTACTCCATGTACTGTCTGCTATTACTCATGCAACTATTACTACTACTGCTAGAACTACTACCTATACTTCTACCGCTACTGCTGCAATAACTCTTTTACTTTCACTAGTACTGCTAATACTTCTATCACCACAGCTGCTACTACTACTACTACTACTATTATTCGTGTTACTACTGCTTATATTTTTACAGTTTTACTACTGCTGCTACAACTGTAATTACAATTCTAGTACTACTAATATTAGTAGTACTGCTGCTGATACATGCTACTGCTACTACTACCACCATTACTACTACTTCTACAGTAATACTACTACTGCTACTGCTTGCTATTACTTATGCTACTACTACTAGTTGTACTACTGTTGCTACTACCTATACTTTTACTGCTATTGTTGCTACAGCTCTTATCACTTTTATTAGTACTATCAATACATGTACTACTACTGCTGCCTCTAACTAGTCATGCTACTACTACTACTACTACTACTACTTATACCTCTACAATATTACTGCTGCTGCTACAACTATTATAACTGTCCGTAGCACTATTGGTACCTGTACTACTACTGCTGTTGCTACTACTTATGCTACAAATACTATGACTACTATTATTACTGCTACTGTCACTAGTACTATTAATACTTGTACTGCTACTGCTGCTGCCTGCTATGACAAGTACTTGTACTACTACTGCTGCTACTTCAGCTCTTACTATTTGTATTACTATTAATATCTGTACTACTGCTGTTGCTACTACTTGTGCCACAACTACTACGACTACTATTACTGCTACTGTCGCTAGTACTATTAATACATGTACTGCTATTGTTGCTGCTATTACTCATGCTACTATTACTTCTACTACTGCTGTGGCTACAACTCTTATCACGATGACTAGTAATACTAATAACTGTACTACTACTGCTGCTATAACTTAACTACTGTGCTTAGTAGTATTAGTACCTGTACTGCTACTGCTGTTGCTACTTCTACTACTACTACTATTTCTACTACTGCTTATACTTCTGTAGTAATACTGCTGCAGCTGCAGCTATTACTGTCCCTAGTACTATGAATACACGTACTGCTACTGCTAGTAGTACTTATACTTATACTGCCTCTGCTGCTTAAACTCTTATTACTATGACTGGTACCATTAATACTTTTATCACAACTACTGCTGCTGCTACAACTCGTATCCCTTTCCCGAGTACTAATACTACTTCCACTCTCTGCAGGGCTGCCACGACTCATACTACTATTCGTAGTTCTGCAACTTTTCTTTTATTTCTGCTACTGCTACAACTACGACTCTACTTTCTCTCACAGTAACTACCTGTGCTACTATTACTGCTAGCTGTTAGACATCTAAATAATACAACATCAACTGCTGCTACTGTTACTGATTTTATTTGCTTGCATATTGAAAACTAAACCAACATAATTAAACAAATAAATCCACATACAGTGCTATGAGATATGAGCAATATATAACTATTTTAAATATGGTTTACAGCACTACATTACAGTTGCAAGCTGTTATACATCGTTTTTACCTGTGAGATATGTCTGTCGGAGTTATTAATGTTTTAAGTGCTGTACATTTTCTGCCTATAGCTGCATTACATTACACTGTTAGCACTGCTGCTTTAATAAATACATCCACTGTCACTAATAAACATAATGTACAAGACGGTTGACATCATAAATAATATTGCAGCTCCTGGCTGTAAATATAGAGTTGACTGTAGATACGTCTGTGATATGTCGAGCTGTCTCTGAGATGGTAAAAACACACTCCTGCCTGTGACAGTAATCCACCCTGACAGACCTCTCTCTTTCCAAGAACCTGTCTGCATCCTCCTGAAGGAGAGACTCTGAGAAATTGGCCTTATTCCCCACACACTCTGAGGCAAGTGGCAATTAAAGCGCTGATTAACGTGAGCCCGCTCTCGAACACAACTTCATAGGAGTCTGACAGAACAGTGGGGAGAAGGGGAGATAATTCAGAAATCTCCTGACCTTGTGCTTATTATCTCCGGTTAATGACTGTTGCTGCCGCCGCTGGCCTCCTGATGAAGCAGGAACCTGGTCAACCTGTTTGATTAATTCTCTTTATTTTGGACGTTTTCTCGCAGCTGATGTTGGTTTTGTGTACAGTGGAAGTCACATCCTCAGGGGCAGTAGCCTCATTTGTTTATATAGTGCTTTCTGTCCTATTTTCCCCCAGTGTTATGACATTTCTTTGTGTCTTCCAGTGAAACAAAGACACATATATTACACACATTAATACTGCATACTAAATCAATCAATCAGCTGCTTGTTTTGGGGCTTTTTCACCTTTATTCAATAGGTTATAGCGTGAAAGGGGCAGAGAAAGTGCAGCAAAGAGAAATAGGTTGGAGCGTGCAGTACCTTTGAAGTTATTCTGGAGAATATTCTGGACAGTGTTTGACATTGATTTGGACTGTTGCAATAATGATAAACATATGTTTCCATATGGCAAGCATATTTCAATTCAATTCAATAGAACTTTATCTCGAAGGAAATTTTTGTGCCAGAAAAGGCTTCGAATTATTGAAACAAAGTGATAAAAGACACAAGACATCAAATATTTGTCCACTCCCATGTTGCTAAGAAAAAAACTTGAATATATCCCTTCAAGGTACATTTACAACACTATGGACAAATGGTGGTTGATTGTGATCACATATTTTAATCAATTGACAGCGCGATTAACAACACAATTTCAACCCCACAAAATATGAACGTCAAACGTTGTCAGTACTCTACGTCAATTGACTTTGACATTAGATGTTGTGCTAACTTTGAATTTACTCAACATCAATGCCCAAATTCAATTGATATCAATGTTCAAAGACGTTTGTGACCAACTGGGGGAACACAAATTTGAGGATTGCCCACCATAAAATTTTGAGCATCAAACACTTAATTTCCTCCATTTTTGGTGATTTTGTTTATGCTCCATTTTGTGCCTGTTCTGGTTAAATTTATGGTGTAAATGTGTTTGATGTTGTCAAAATAAGCGTCAGTTGACAATGAATGCACCGCAAAATACTGAAGGGGGACAATTAATTGTGAGTTAACTATGGACAAATGGCGATTGATTGTGATCACATATTTTAAGCTATTGACAATGCTATTAACAACATTTCAACCAACAAAATATAAACGTCAAACGTTGTCAGTACTCTATGTCAATTGACTTTGACATTAGATGTTGTGCTAACTGAATTTACTCAACATCAGTGCCCATATTCAATTGATATCAATGTTCAGAGACGTTTGTGACCAATTGGGGGGAACACAAATAAACACATATAAAATAGGGGATTTGAGGATTGTCCACCATAAAATTTTGAGCATCAAACACCTAATTGTTTTTTTAATGCTCCATTTTGTGCCTATTCTGCTTCAATTTACAGTGTAAAATCTTTGTTGTAATAAAAGTCCTCTGCTACTTTCATTTTGGGGGATAAATACAGTCCCCTGTGCCCCCCGTAATCCCTTAAATCGACGCCTTTGCTCTTTATATTTCAATTATTTCATGCTAGCAGTTCAGGGTTTCCCACACATTCAACGACGATAACAACATCTGCCGCTAAGTATCGATTAGTATAATCGATTAATAGTTGGACTGTTGATTAGGAGCTAACGCTGGAATTCCACTGGATGCGTGTCCGTTGCGGAACGGCTGCGCTGGTTATCCGCTGCGTGCTCCGGCGTCCGTCAACACCCACCAGCTGTGTTTGCTGTGTGGAGCGGTGCAGCTCCGCCGGACAGCGGGAGTCACGAGGACCCACGAGATCTCGCGAATTCACGCATAATCGCGCGATATAACAAGATGTAGTTTCTATAAACAGAACCACAAACCCAGAAGAGCAGTAGGAAGATATCTCGGTGCACCTCCATGATTAACATCTCCTCTTCCGGAGCGCAGACGCAACCAACACGCATCTGGCGGAATTTGGGGGTAAGTGTTCGGTTATTCGTTGCACCACAAAGCGTATTCTGGGCACAGGCGGAGCAACAGGACGCCAGGCGCAGTAAAAGTGAAACTAACCGTTCATTGTGCTGGATCTAGAAGTTTGCTTTCACTCGCCTCTGCAGCAGCTGCTCCTCTGATCTCTGATCGGATCAGATGATCAATTATCAGGAGTCAAACTTCACAAAATGGGAAGGAAGAAAAAAAGTCATGAAGAGTTTTGCCTTTGCTGCGTTCATGGACCCTGCAAAAACCTCAGAATTTAGAAAGGGGAGAAACAAAAAGTTTGCCTTCATACATTGATTATTTTGTTAATCTATAATACGCTTGAATAAAATACACACTTTGTAGTAAATAGTTTAACCCTCCTATATGGTCCCTTTAATATGTTAAATTCTGCTTCATTGCATTTTATGTCTTACGTAACTTAATTGTCTTAAATGTTATATAAAGATAAAGTCCCCTTGCCTTCATTGAGTGATTGTCCTACATTTCCCAGAATGCAAATCCTCACCAAGACCTATACACTTCTAGAGCAGGTGCACAAACCTCTTGTAATTCAGATGTATGTTGTCTTGGTGCTGAGCCTGTGTTTTCTGTGCACAGAGCAGAGTTAGTGTGAAGTGACAGCAGCTGGTTGATTCATTGTTATTGATCCATAATGTGATCAAATTCATTATGGTTATTTGCTGCTGTGGGCCAGTTAAACTCCTCCTTATTAAGCACGGGGTCACAGTCAGCGTTTGCCATGACCTCGGGGTGAAACTTGTGCATCCAGCCGACCGCGGCGGCTGCAGGAACCAGCGACGGCCTCGCATGCCTCAGTTTGATCCCATAACAGATTGATATACCAAATAGGAGCTGACACGCATTGCTAAAGATGCCAATGGTAATTAATTAGCATCTCATTTTGACCGCGGCACAACAGGATGTGGAGCTTGCTTCTCGATGCCATTTCCCCCCTAGGCTTTGTATTATCAGGGTCAAAATCCCGGCTCCGCGCTCTGAGGGCCGCTTAATAAATTGAGGAGGGCACGTTGACAGTCAGATTTTCATGGCGAGTCCCCGTCTCGCTGGTTCCCAGCGCCCCTGGCTATGACAAACGGTCCCAGCCTCACTGCCGTTGAACGCAGCTCAGGAGATCAAAAGGGGACTTAAAATGCGTCTCGTTGGAGTTATTAGCTGAGAGCATTTTGACATTTGGCCTGTGTCTCTGATTGAGATGGAAGGAGGTCAAACACAACAGAGGAGGTGTTTTTTAATCCTTAAATCTAAAAGTAATGATCACCAAAATTAGAGCCCCGTCCCTCATGGAGCAGCTCTGCTTTACTTTATTTGGATATCCTAGTTTACCTTAAGGAGGTTTGTCAGGCCTAGTTTTATTTGGTCTCACAAACCGTAAAAACAATTGAAAATAAATGTCTGTGGAGAAACACCCAATGTGACATGTTAATTAGATGCTGGATCAGCACACGTACACGTACACATGCTGCATTTTTGCGACCTCAAATCCATTGTTTTCAATGTAAAGGTGTGTAAAGCGCACGCAAACATGAGAGTAAGAAAAGGCTTCAAATTATTGAAACAAAGTGATAAAAGACACAAGACGGCAAATATTTGTCAACTCCCATGTTGATAAGAGTATTAAAAACTTGAAAAGTATCCCTTCAAGGTACATTTAGAACACTATGGACAAATGGTGATTCATTGTGATCACATATTTTAATCAATTGACAGTACTATTAACAACACAATTTCAACCCAACAAAATATGAACGTCAAACGTTGTCAGTACTCTACGTCAATTAACTTTGACATTAGATGTTGTCCTAACTTGGAATTTACTCAACATCAATGCCCAAATTCAATTGATATCAATGTTCAAAGACGATTGTGACCAACTGGGGGGAACACAAATTTGAGGATTGCCCACCATAAAATTTTGAGCATCAAACACTTAATTTCCTCCATTTCGGGGATTTTTTGTTTATGCTCCATTTTGTGCCTGTTCTGCTTAAATTATGGTGTAAATGTGTTTGATGTTGTCAAAATAATAGTCAGTTGACAGTGAATGCATCTCAAAATACTGAAGGGGGACAATTAATTGTGAGTTAACTATGGACAAATGGCGATTGATTGTGATCACATATTTTAATCTATTGACAGTGCTATTAACAACATTTCAACCAACAATGGTGAGAGTAAAAACATCAGCTCCCAACTCCAGATTTCTGCTAAGTAGGCTATGTTGAGGTGCTGGTTATGGTTGCTTAGCAACCTCAGATGCAACCTGCCCTTGAGGCCCTTGGAAGTTGGCACAAGAGTAGCACCCAGCATCCGACCTTGTGTTTCCCAGGCAGTTCAAGACGTGGCATATGCCCCGGCTATAGTAAGGGAGGCCAAATCAACCTTACGCAGATTTATCACTGATCTAGAAAGATGGAGTCTGACACATTGCAGCAGGAGCATGATATGAGCAGAGGGTGCTGCACTAACCCTCTTTCTTAAACAACAAACACACAACCACTTAATTAGACACATTTTCAACTAGAAATATAGAGATTGGGAGAGGCTACCCTACTTTAATAATCAGGAAGAAGGCCCTGGCAAAGACTGCTGTTGGTTTAAAGGTCCAGTGTGTAAGGTTTAGGGGGATTTAGTGACATCTAGTGGAGAGGATTGCAGATTGCAACCAGCTGAAACTTCCCCCAGTTAGAATTCCATCAGTGTTCATTGTTCAAGAGGTTTTCATCGAGAGCTGAATTACCGGCAGATGTCTCCTCCTCTTCCAAACAAATAAACCAGGTGATTTAAACCGGTAGACATGTCGCAGACGAGCCGCTAGCCTAGCACCTGCTAATGTGTGCTCACCTTTTTACCGATCCAGACGCTGCCTGATTGTAGAAATTGTTGAATATTTTTTGCACGCACCATTTTTGGCTTTTGTCCATACGCACATTTTTAGTTTGGATTCTACAGACTGTTTTATAGAAGAGAGCCCTGGTGATTTAAACCAGTAAAAATGCTGAATAAAACAGTTTCACGTTACAAATAAATGTTTCTTGGACGCTGTTAGTAGTGATGGGCAAAGCAGTTCTTTAGACGTTACTGAATCACTCGAATCAGTTCATTAAAACGATTCGTTCAAAAGATTCGTTCACTGAATCGTTCAGTGCTTGGTAGGAGGAGCCCTGACTGTGTACTGCATAGTCTGACTCACTGAACTGATACACAGCTGAGCTGCTTCTGCCTCTGCCCTGCACTGGTGAGTCTCAATACTGGCCAGCCTAACGTTTTAAGTTTGTTTATCTGGAAACTAAGTCTGTTAAAACAGTGGGGAGGTGTGTGATTGTGTTCATGTGGCCTGACTCCTGGCTACATTAGCCGTTAGCTTGGGGAAAACGGTCCCTATGAAAGTGTATCGCTGAGAGGAAATGATTTGAATCACTCAGGGATCAGGGCTACGTCATTCACCGAGTGATTCGTTCACCGAGTGATTCGTCACGTGGTAGGCAGTCCCTCCCTGCACCCTGGCTGCCTCGCGACTCGCGAGTAATTCATCGTTCGCACGGACCAAATCGGCAGTTCCACTCCCGGCCTGCACGCTCACGGCTGAGCTCAACTGAACTGAGAAATGAACCAATCAGTTCCGGAAGTGATTCAGTTCAATACGTGCACTCAACAGATTCATACTTTCGAACGATTCGGTCACGCACGACACAACACTAGCTGTTTGGCTTCACAGACGTGCCACTAGCCAAGAACCTGCTAATGCTCACCTTTTGTCTCTGATAGTTTAAGATCTAGATGTTCAGGAGGCTTCTTCCTGGAGCCGATTTTCCGCAGAAGTGTCCTTCTCTCCAAAGAAAAAATTCCAAGCCACAGTAGAAAGGCGGTGCAACATGGCAGTCTCCTTGGACAAGGACCTGCTCTCTATGTAGATATAAACAGCTCATTCTAAGGTCACGAAAACACAATGATTCTGATTTTAACCCCCTAAACCCTACACGCTGGACCTTTAAGACTGCATTTGAACGTTAGTATTTTGTCAATGGGAGACACAAAGAGGAAAATCTGTCCCACCTGTATATAAAATACAACAGAACACTACACAACATGTATAGGAAACCCATCAGCACAGCTGTGATGCAGGTTATATTTTTACTCATGCAGAGATGAGCTGTTAAACAAAGCTAAATGCTTTACTACTTTTCTAGACCTCGTATTTGTAGGATAGTTTAGAACATAATTAAATACTTATTAGAGTGGGGAGAAAACTTTAGAGCTATGTGTTGTAACTATGAAATTACAAGTCAGAACAAATTCAGCTGTGGTTAGAAAAAAAAATATTTTTATCATGTTTCCTCTCTGTTTTCATTCCTCTGTGCATTTTTAAAGTTAGCGAGTTTAAAAATCCCCAAGGGTCACGGAGTTCTCAACATATTACAGCTCGCTAAATGACCATGGAAAGTTTGAATTCAGGTACGCAAAAGAAAAACACCCAAATTGCAGTTACAGGCATTTTCCATGACAGCAGCAATCTAATCCTCTTTTTTTCTTCTTCTTTTGGGGTAAGATGTTTTTATAAACCCCTCGGGGTTTTCATTGCCTCAACCGCACTCTGTTTGTATCCCTCTTTTTTCCCTCCTTTCGTTTTCTTTTTTTTTTGCAGCCGTGTACTTGCAAATAAACTAAAAGCTGCAGCGAGGGCTCAGAGGTGGAAAAAGAGGAGAGATGACAAAAGACAGAGGAGCAGAACTGATGTGTTTGATGAAATTATGGCTCTGGTTTGGACCAAACAGGCGTGCGGCTCCGCCAGAATCCAGCGGTATTACATTCATTCTTAACCTCAACAACCCTGTCAAAACCTGTTCGGACTTTATCTTCGGCAGTTTGCTGTGTGCGCGTCCAGGTCTGCAAATTACACAAATCAATGTGATGGCTGAAATCAAGACGAGTTGTGTCAACAAACGCATCATCCTTCACTAAAGTGGAAATTTCAGGCGAAGCTGCTGTTTACCTGTCGGCTTTGAGTTTTCAGGTTCACTGTTTTTAAGGAATGTTCTTCCTCTGTGGGATCAGGAGGAAGGAACAAAGGCTACAAAACATTTGTTGTGAATTAAGTCTTCAGGGGAAGAGGGTTGAAAGGGAAAAAGCACCTAGGCTGCAGCCTGAGGAGTGATGGGGGTACAGTAGGTAGATTGAAGTGTCCTGCCTCTGCCAACCACACCGCCGCAGTCAGATACTGTGGCTTATTGGATCCAGGCTCTGCGGATTTGGGGGAACGAGGCACGGCTCGCCCGCCCAGTCAAACCACAACAGAAGGCATGAAAACAAACTTCTCAGAATAGCAGTCCTCTCCGTAGTTTGGCTGCCTGTTCAAAGATTTGTGGGGAGATGTTTGATCTTAGTTCAATAATCAGCCGTTTTTGTCAAATGCTGCAAGCAGGCGACTTAGCACTCTGGTGTCTCCAAATGGCTGCGAGAGGCAACTGCCTGAACTTTAAAAGGTGCAGCCTGCATCTATTCACCCCAGGGCTGCAGGCAGGTATATTGGAAGCCAGCTCTCATCTGCTGTTGTGGTTATGTTCCAGCTCTAACACCTGTCAGTCACCTCCACAAACTGTCAGCAGTCCTGAGGCTGACCTGACAGAGCCTGGGTCCTGTCTGCATCACATCTTAGGCACAGGAAATCATTGGAAGGAGCTGAACCAAAAGTCACTTTGAAACCATGAAATCTGCAGCTGGTGTTTTTTGCTGTAGTTTAAGATATTTAGAGACCTTACACCTTCAGACCTCCTTCGATGGTTTCCAATTTCTCGGGTGAGAACTATGTGTTCATTTATCATACGTTATGAAACCATTCTTGTTATTTGTAGCTTTAAATCTTAGGATATTTTTAGAGACCATAGTGCGTCGTGGGTTCCCACTTTTTAGGGGTGAAACTATCCATTCAATAATTATTGAATGCATTAATACGCCGTTTAGATTAAATTCAATAGATTAAATTAATTGGATTTCAAGATTACTACACAAAAGTCCTGCAGGAACTTACCTGTCAAGCCATTGTTGTATTTCCAGCAGGGCTTATGCAGCAATTTCATGTGCTGCATTTCTGCTAACAGTGTAGCATTAATGCTAACGTGCATGAAAAGACAACTTTCGGGCTAAAGGCTCCCTATAATCTGCTGCACTGCTTGCACTAAAGTTATTCTGAAGCAGATCTTTTTAACTGTAGTTGTAGAATTTAGGATTGTTTTCTCTAGACCACAGTCTTTAAGTTGTTTCAAAATTTTAGTGGTGAAACTATCCATTCAATAATTATTAAATGTATTAATGCAATGGTTAGAAATTATACTGTTTCAGCTGCATCCATAGATTGAATTTCTTGGCTTGTAAGATTGTGCAAAACTGCACAAAAGTCCTGCAGAAGTTTACCTATTGAGGCACTGTAGTATTTCCCGCAGGACTGATGCATCAACTTCATGTGCTTCACTTCTGATAACTCTGCTAGCATTAATGCTAACATGTATTAAAAAAAAAACAAAAACATTTTGGCTAAAGGCTCCCATATATGAAATTTCTCGAATTTGCAAGACTGTGAATTACTGCACAAAAGTCCTGCAGGAACTGACCTATTGGGGTGCTAAAGTAGGTCCATCAGGAGTGACTCAGCAACTTAATGTACTGCATTTTTGCTAACTTTGCTAGCATTAATGCTAACGTGTATGAAACAGACAACTTTTGGCCTAAAGGCTTCCTATATTCCTACATTCTACACTGCTTGCACCAAAAGTCGCTCTGAAACAAATACTTTTAATTGAAGCTTTACATTTTCGGATTATTTTTTAGAGACCATAGTCCTTCATTGGTTTCCACTTTATAGGGGTGGAACTATCCATTCAGTAATTATTAAATGTCTTAATACAATGGTTAGAAATTCTGTAGATTCGGCTGCATCAATAGATTAAATTTATTTGATTTCAAGATTGTGCAAAGCTGCACAAAAGTCCTGCAGGAACTTACCTGTTGGGGTGCTAAACTATGTCCAGCAGGGCTGATGCAGCAACTTCATGTGCTGCATTTCTGCTAACTTTGCTCGTATTAATGCTAACGTGCATGAACACACAAATTTCGTGCAAAAGGTTCCTTATAATCTGCTGCACTGCTTACTTGATATATTTAACTGCAGCTGTAGAATTTAAGATTGTCCCTTGAGACCATACTCCTTTAGTTATTTCAAAATTTTAGGAGTGGAACTATTTATTTCAATAAATAGAAATTACATTGATGCAATGATTAGCATTTATGCTGATTCAACTGCATCAATAGGTTAAATTTCTTGAATTTGCAAGACTGTGCAATACTGCACAAAAGTCCTGCAGGAACTTACCTGTTGGGGTGCTAAAGTAGGTCCATCAGGAGTGACGCAGCAACTTAATGTACTGCATGTTTGCTAACTTTGTGAGCATTAATGCTAACGTGCATGAATGAACTTTCAGGCTAAAGGCTCCCTTTAATCTGCTGCACTGCTAACTTTAGAGTTACTCTGAAATAAATCTTTTTAACTGTAGCTGTAGAATTTAGGGTTGTCTCTTGAGACCATACTCCTTTAGACATTTCAAAACTTTAGGAGTGGAACTATTTAATTCAGTAAATAGTAATAACATTGATGCAATGATTAGCATATATAAAGATTCAGCGGCATCAATAGATTAAATTTCTTTAATTTGCAAGCCTGTGCAATACTGCACAAAAGTCCTGCAGGAACTGACCTGTTGGGGTGCTAAAGTATGCCCAGCAGGGCTGATGCAACAACTTTATGTGCTGCATTTCTGCTAACTTTGCTAGCATTAATGCTAACGTACATGGACAGACAACTTTTGGCCTAAAGGCTTCCTATATTCCTATATTCTACACTGCTTGCACTAAAAGTTAATTTGAAACAAGTCTTTTTAATCATAGCTTTATGTTTTAGGATTATTGTTAGAGACCATAAATGGTTTCCAATTTCTAGGGGTGAAACTACTCATTCAATAATTACTAATTTTATTCATGCACTGATTATAAATTATGCAAATTCATGTATCAATAGATCAAATTTCTTGGTGATTCTCTGTGATTTTCCAAAACTGCACAAAAGTCCTGCAGGACTGATGCAGCAACTTCATGTGCTGCATCAGTCCTACGTGCATGAACAGAAAACTTTTGCGCCAAGGGCTCCATTTAATCTGCTGCAAAATTTCTGATTGTTAAAATTTTAAAATCAACCAAAGGAAAATAGAAAATCAACCTTGAATGAATTAAACAGCCAAAGATTTACACATCTCCTCCCAGTCCTCCAAACAGCAGTATTAAATCCACAGAAAGCATGCAGGGTGACATCAGCAAATGATTGTTGCAGCTTTAAGATATTTGAGAAAACAGTAGGAGCTGATAATAGAATAAAACAAACAGCTGAGGCTGGAATGAGACAGAAGAGCACCGAAAGATGATGTACATCATGAGAACATCAATGCATAATAAGCGCCCGCAATTAGCCCGGGCCAGCCATTGGCGTATTCTAATTAATGTGCTGCCTGTACGTCGAATCAGTCAGAGGAGGCTCAGTCTAATTTGGGTGTGGGATGGGTGGGGGTGCAGATCAGATCCTGGGATAATTGTGGGTGACTCCAGTCCCTCTCAGTTGGCGGGGTGGGACGGGGCTCAGGTCTCCAGAGAACGTTAAAAAACTGTAAATTCCCCCTTCATCATTTGAACATGTGCCCTGCAGAGCTCGCTGCAAGAACACAGACCGAGGGGGGGGGTGGGGGGGGGGGGGGCAGAAAGAGGAAAAAAAGTGTTTTACATTCACAGATGATCCTAATTTGGTGTGGTTTGGAGTGTAATTTAGATCAAACATAGCCATGTAAATGAGTCAGGGTTTTCATAATTAGGTGCCTCTGAAGAGGGGTGGAGAGCGAAAAGGGAAGAGAGGGGAAGAGCTCGGACCACATCAGTAGGTGTGGCGCTGAGGCCGTGCATCCACTGGTGGGCAATTTTTGGTTTCTTTCTTTTCCCCCCTCGTTCGGAGGGGGAGAGAGGGAAGAGAGCGCGAGCTGCAGAGAGCAGGCAGGGGTTAGTTTAGGGAAAAACACACTCCCAGCGGCACACGGCAACAAAATAGGTCACTCTGCGCCGATTTGGCTTGTCTGTTTCCACTAAGCAACCGACTCGGCTCAGTGTTTGGTACAGAGGAAGGAACTGGCCCGCTGCCAGCACACAATACACACACACACACACACATAATACACACACACAGACGAGGCCTGTTTTTCCCCCAGTGGGGCCTGTTGATTGAGGATTACCACACTGAAATATTACGGGTATTGTGTAGGTGTAATGTTTACATTTACATTTTGGGTGAAACAGCTCACAATGAGGCGCAACAGTGGAACGACTTTCTATCAGCAGTGTAACAATCAGCCAACAGGAGGAGGGTTACAGTCTCTGCACACAGACAATAAACAAGTAAATAAATACATTAAATAACAGGATGGGAATATAATTAAATCCCATCCCATTCACATAAATACATATATATATATATATATATATATATATATATATATATATATATATATATACATCCCGTCCACGACCAAGTTATGTTCCAAACACAAAAACAATATTGTAATAGTGGATTTGTACTTTAAACGCCTTCATAAATAATTAGTTAATAGAGAAAAAAAAAATATTTGGATACTTAATTATGTTTTTTTTTTTCCCATCCATTCCAATGGACAAAGATTCTTAATGCAAAATAATAGGGGAAAAAAATCCCAATAAATAGTCTTAAGGCACCTTTTTTAATAAAAAAAACACAAGTTTATTTATTTTCTATGGGTGATTAACTCATATCAATTAATTAAGTGATGCTTTAAAACACATTACATATATATTTTTTCATTGTATTTATCACAATGACTCAAAATACCCATAATATCTTAAGTATCTCCAGGAAAACTCCGAACAATTTCCCTGTTCGTTCTTATGGTGACGTTCAGATCCACTGTTCATTTCAATGGATGAATAGTTTTGAAAAACTCTTGAATAAAAGCTGTAAATCTTTTTTTATTATTTTTTGAAATGTACACGTAATAAAGCATCTCATGGTTAGTGTCTATGTGCTTTAACTATACGATTTAATAGACTGAAATGTGCTTTGCACTTCTTTAAAAAGATCTGTACTTCCTCCATCTATGCGTTAGCTTAAAATCATGTGCAGAGAGCCCCGAATTAAACTTTGAATTCCAGTCTCCAGAGCTGCGACTTGTTAGGCAATATCTTTCCAGCCATTGTCTTTATAACTATGGAATTGTGGGTCATTTTGCCGTAATTTTGAGGTATTTCTCAACCTTAACAACGAGTCTCTTCTTATTTATTCTTTCATTTATTCACAGACCCAGCTACAGAGTTCTCTTCATACATCCATGGTGAGGAGAGGAGTCGAGCTGCCATAGGAACAGAGGAAAGGAGCTGCAGGTATGTCCAAGCAGAGAGTAGTGGGGAAAATGCGTTTAATTCAGGGGGCGGCGAGGCTGGAAATAATAGGGGTGTATTTTTTTTTACATGTGGCAGACATCGCCGGTGTGTTTTGGCCTTTAAGATGATGTAGGAAACTGTAAATGGTTTGGGTGGAGTCAGATGACAGTAATCATAGATCTAGACACCCTAGAAAAGTTATGTCCATTGAAATAGACGGGGTATCTCAATAGAATAAGTATCGTCATACGATATTATCACAATATGTAAGTCATGATGCACTATTATTATTGTTTTGTGATAAGCTGAGTATCGCAATAACACATAATTACTTTTTGTCTACTGCAAATTGTGTCCCCATAGGAAAACTTTGTCAACATTTATTCAATAATATAAAGTTTTCAGTCCATTGATCTCACTTTAATCAATTTTATTGCAGTTGAATGTGTCTAATGAACAGAATAATCAATTGATTTTATTATTCCAGGAGACTAACAAAAGTTTTATTTTTTCTCAATATTATAAATTATATCACATTGAAATCAAAACTTTGCGTCCATGTGTTGACACAGTATTGCCACACAAAATATTGGGATACTATGTTGTATCGACTTTTTTTCAGCCCTAATATATGTGTATATAAACATAAATATTTAACTAAAATAATGCAGATTTAATTGAAAATAAAATTGTTATATATTTTAAAATTAATTAAATCAATTAATTAAAATTAATTGTTATCATTTTTGAAAATAAGAAGTGAGTAAGTACGTAAATATGCAGGCAAGTAAATAAATAAATAATTGAATTAATGAATTAAAATGAAATAAAATAAATCATGTGTGAGACAGTCTATTAAATAAATACGGTCATAAATAAGTTATAAAACAGGTTGATTATGGGCATAGTAGGTTTAAAACAAAACATAGTGTATATTGGATTTACAAAAAACATATAAAATCATATATGACATATTATGGGAAAATAAATGCAGATTTGGTGCAGCATTTATGTTCTGCAGTTCTAATGCTGGATGCACTTTACTGTGTCAGTGGGTTTTAAATCGTGGTTGGAACAATGCTCTTCCTTAACCCTGTCAGTCAAAAAGCAGGTTTAAAATCCAGCGATATGACAGTATGGATGTTTAAGTCAGGGCGAGATTAGATGATGAGTTTACAAGTGAACCAATAGACGTGGAGCAGCAGTTGATAGATTGTTACTTGGAGCTGCCAACACGCAGAAACTGCAGATTTCGCTCCGGCTGTAACCCCACAAAAGCCTGAACTCTGGAGCTCCAAAAGCCAAAGCGTTTTCGCCGCCTGTCTGTCTGTACTTCCAGATAAGAATCACACTCAGGGTTCTTTGCTGTGCACACGATGCCAAGAGTCTAAAAGTATGTTGGAAAATGCATGTGATGTGCAGTTTACTAACATAAATGCTGCTTTGTCTGTGGGTTTTCAAAGTACAAACAGTTTTCAAACTCTCGCTGCCAGAGTGTGCAAAAGTTTCCGCGTCAACGCTGGTGATAGCCAGTGAGGGGCCAGCGGGGCCACCTGCACAGAAGGTAAATGCAACATGGTGGGATTGTGAACCTCCCTGGGGATGCTGGGATAGCCACATGGCCCGCCAGATCTGCCAGGGTGGCCCCGGTGACACCCGGCTGGGTGCCGTGCTGGGCGACACGCAGCTAAGCCCGGGGATTAGCTCACGGTGCCACCTATCTGATGAAAGCAGAGCCAATGGGATTGTCTCCCCGCTCTGCGTTTATACCCCCCCCCCCCCCCCCCCCCCACCCTGTCTCTGTCTCTACTATCTGGTTTGCTACTCTCTTTGTTTCTGGCAGCAGTGGAAAGCACATACATGCTACCATGCTGCTCGTAAAATGTATTGTTGGCTCTGAGCTGGTATTATCTTGGATTGAGGAGTGAAAGGCTGTCCAAGGAAGAGGACATTACCTCACCGCTCCATCTGAAGAGTTGACTTCCCCCATGTGATCAGACACCTCCTCTTACAGCATGATTGAGAGGCTGCATTTAAAACAGATTATGCTACATTTGAAGGGACAGTCAGTCCATTAAATCCTTCACTGACGACATGATGGAGAGTTTTAAACTGCATCCTCCACATTAAGACATGAAACGACTCTTCACTACATCAGGTTTCGTTTCTTTAAGAGTGACGATCTTTCTCGCCAAAGAAGCAGAGCAGTGTCGTGCAGAAATACCCCGTCTGCCATCGTTTTAATATTTGCAAAAGCTAAAGGTTCACGTGACGTTTTCGTTCTATAAAGACGTTGCCAATTTAACACATGAAGGTCAAGTCACTGAGAGAACCACTCAGCCTGTGAGAACCGTTCTACAATGTCTTCCGTCGCTTTAGAGAAGCTTTGTCTTGAAGTCTGGGAACATGACCCCAATGATGTCATCAGGGTTATCTCTTTAACCTAAAGCCTGTTACAATCTCGGGTTGTGGAATTTGGAAGATAGGGGTGTTACAGGGAGGTTTTGATGAAAAGACACTGTTGGTTGCATGATGGGAAATTTAGGATCCAGTGTCATTGAAGTTTGAGTCGTACAAGGGACAAAGGACTTGTTCAGACTGCCAGCCTAGATTGAATTTTGGCATACCTAGATTGAGAACAGCAAAAAAACAAATGAAAATTTTCTGACGTCGGCAAATACCACCGCTGTCTCACACCTGATGCCAAAAGCCACCTTTCAGGGAGGTTTGATATGCCGCCGGTTGGCTGGAGGTCACCTAACGGGGCCGTTTAATTCTCAGACAAGCTGCATCAGTTCGTAACACAGCCCTGTGGCACCTGTTGGGTTTAAACGCTGCTGGTAATGACGAAACATAAGGAGCCGGAAAGTCCCGTTTGGTGGATGAGTCCAACAAACCCCGGACTTTCACCCAGGAGCCCGGTGTTCACTTCTCATGTCGAGCCAAACCTAACCATGTGCCTCAACATAACCACGTCGTTTTATGTCCTGGCATTGGTTAAGGCATCCTGGTACGTCAACAGCAGATGGAGCAAAATACCTAGCGTGTAATATGTAGACGTGATTGGCCACTGCCAAGGCAGCGATATGTGATGACTTGGGATGAGAACCAATGTGTCTCAGTTCGAAAGCTCTGGTTGCTCATATCCGATTTCCAAGTGTCTTTGAACGCAACACACAAAGGCGGCGTCACATTCAAGGTGATGGAAGTGCTGAGTGGAATCCATGCAGCTAGCCGAGCGCTATGCAGGACAACATGGAGAACAACAGTCCATAGACAGATGCCAAAATAAATTCAAATACACAACCCCGACCTGACAGTCCGATTCTCTGATTGTAGCCTTAAAGTCAAGATATTTCACAAAAATCTCACGCACATATTAGCTGTTGTCTCTCAGAAGCAAAGGTGGAGACGTTTGATGTTTTCGTAGAGCCACAAACCTCTCTGGAAGAATGTTGGGTGGACAAAGTGTCTGACCACACTTTGGATCCCGCCTCTGATCTATGTCTGTGATCTTCCTCTAACCTTAACCAAGTAGTTTTAGTTGCCTAAACTTAACCGAACCTCAACCACGAGTGGTCTTTAATTGAAACGCTTCTCTTGTCATACTTTAAAGTGCTTTCTTGGGTCCAGGATTCAAGACAACCAGGGTAACAATCATGGTCTTTAATTTGATCATATGATTCAGGTTTTTAAACATGTCTTGTCAGTTTGGTTAATACCTGTTGCAGGGGACTGAGGGAACATTTCTATTATAAAACTAAGGAGCATTTCAAACACTTCTCTATCATGCTGTGCGATGACTAAACAAATACATCGGATACTAAAGAATGCAACTTGTGCATTGGGAGTTTTTCAATTAGTGCAACACCTTCTTACTCCCGACTTGTTATATATTCTCGCTTGCTCAGTAGACTTACATGTCTATATATGTCTATATCCCATATATGTATGTATGGGAACCAGACACCAGTCTCCTGGGTGAAAGTCCACTGACGCTACCTGATGGCGTATCATATGGCCGCTAAAGGATGCTTTTTCCGTCTGTGTCTGATGCTGAAATCACTAATAGGGATGGGAATCGAGAACCGGTTCCAACTGGTTCAATTCATCGACATCATTAGCCTTTATGCTTAACGATTCCCTTATCGATTCTTTTCATTACGCCGAATCTTTACGTCGATGACGCACGTCACGCTCGTCAGTCAGCAGTACATTCGACAACAAAGAAGACGAAATGGTGGAGAGACAGAAGTGGCCGAAAGCATGGCTTCATTTACCAAAAAGACTCATGACATTCACTCATCACAACAGCATGACGTGCAATTTATGCAGCACCGTAATTACATGCAAGGGCGGAAACACCACCAATGGTACAGTGATTTGTTTTCCACTACAGGGCTCTACTGTGCGAGCATTTTAACCTTGCTCGTATTTGCAACTAAAAATAGTTTTGTGTGAGCAAAATAAATCATTCAGCACGCTGTGTGAGTACAGATTTCAACCAGCAGCAGAAACTAAAGGTGAATCCTGCCAGTTGTGTGTTGAACGGGGGTCACAGACACAGACAGGAATACGTATTCCTGTCAAAAAGGGCAGCCATTGTGCTCCGTGGCACAAGATAACAGTTTACCGGTGACGGAGAGGCCCGGGTCAAGGTCCAATATTTTCCTCTTCTTGGTGTCATGACTGCCCAGACGTACCTGAACAGCCGAGCCGTGGCGGCACACAGGTATGTGACGTGTCAGAGGAGAAACGAGTCGTTCACATTTCCACAAACCTCGCCACACTTTAGGGACTGTTCTTTACTTATGAAGGGACTGTTCTTTACTTGTCAGGGGAGGAGGGTGGCTGGTTGATTTTTACTTTATTTATTTATTTTATTTTGATCCCCCTTATGTTAATCACTTATTGATGCTGTTTTTGAAGTATGAATAAGTCAATAAGTAATTTATTCCATTGAAATATCATTGATGTGTTATAGAAAAGTGATTTATCTTTTTATAAATGACAAAAGACACATCTGCCTCATTTTTGCTGTGGTATCGTGATACTACTCAGAACCGTGATACTTTCACTGGTATCGTACCGTGGGTCCCAATTTTGGTACCGTGACAACACTAACAGATTTTGTAACGTTACTTGACGTAGATGAAAACAAATGCTGTACAAATATTCTTTCATTTGTTCCATTTTAGATGATAGCAGTGGACCAATTTCATATTTTGTTTACTTACTTACTTAGCACTTATCTCTCGTTTAGAATAGAAACTCAATCAAATTTATGTTGTTGACACCAAAAACCTGTAAGGTCTACTTTTTCTACACAGAAAATTCACAGGAGGAATCGATAAAGAATCGGATCGATAAGCAGAATCGATAATGGCATTGATATCAATAAAATCCTATTAATTCCCATCCCTAATCACTGACCATGCAGTGGTATTTGATGACTTTGGAATGAGAACGCATTGGTCAGTTCCACCTCCAAGCACCCAAACGTTTTTCATCCTGGTGATCAGCACATGTGGGTGATGCTGTCAAATGTGTCTCCATTCACAGACGCGACAACGGTGGAGCAAAGCCAGCACACCATCCTCGTCTTATTCCAGACGCTCTCTCTGTTGCTGTTGAAGCTGAACAGGAACCTGAACGTGTATCTCCCGCTCTCGTGTTTTATCTGTGCTCGCCACAGTGTGACTCACACACCAATCGGCTTGTTGTCATAATGTCAGTACATGCTGCTGGTGGTGTAAGGCTCAACGTTTCTGGGTGGAACTTGCTCTTGTGATCTTTGGTTCCACATTACGTTCATTAATCTACATACTGTATACTCCTGTGACGCACGTCTAAAACCTGCAGTCTGTACATTTTGTTTCATCACAAAACCCCGTGTCCACCTCTCACCTCTTCTTCCACTCTTAATTAGCATAAGTTTGTGTCCTGATGTCAACTTAACGAAGCCGTCCGCAGCCAATGGAGGCAGATTTCCTATTGATAATAATGAGACAGGCTGAAGGAACTCCCCTGTGCTCTGTAATGATGTGTCACCACCGTGGGACACCTCCGACACTCAGGTCTTTGTCATCTCTGTGTGAACCAGGTAGTCTTTTCATGCCTAATTAAAAATGTCCTCCTTCTTGTGCGCACAATGCATTTTACATGATGAACAAAACCTCTTCATCTGATCGGCTATTCTACGATGTACGATCTAATTCCAAATGATCAGGTATCAGCGGTTTGAATAATGTAACACCTTCTCTGCTTAAAGTAAAACTCCCTTTGAGTGATGAAGGACATTAAGAGGTAGCTGAGGACCTTTGCTATTAAAATAGCTCAGCTTTTGAGGACATAATCACTTACGTGTTTGAAAAGTTAAGCTCTCGTCCTTCTTCCAGAATGGATATATGACATTTTGTAATGAAACCCTTCAAGTTATGCTCAGAAAATGACCTGTCATTCAAACAAATTAGATCTAAATGGAGCTGCTTGAGTCCGTCTACCCTCTCCCACGTCATCTCTGCGTGAACCAACCTCTCTTATGCTCTCTAATTAAAATGGACACTTCTGTGCTATTTCTGCAGACTGTAGATTAAATGAGAATTTACCGTATGTACTGTAACGGATTTATTTTGCTGTTAAGTGTGTTTTGGTTGGAGCTGATCAGTTTTTGTGCCGATTTATGCTGCAGTTGGGAAGCTGTTTAGTCAAAATGTAAAACAAAATTTGCACAATTTCCCAGGCTTTGTATACAAAGCAATACTTCGAACTATCAATGCTATGATTGTCAAACTCGGTTCAAACATGTTTGTAGAAACTAACATAACTATTTATCATAAATCACTGACATTGTACGAGCTTTGTTTGCACAGATCTGGAAAAAAATTACACAAATCACGGCCAAGTTTGATGCCATAATGAAGAAATGATGACTGCATTCAAATGCTTTCCTCATTTTCTGTCATGTATATAATGCTACAGAGATAGGTCTGTATTTATTAAGTTTAAAATATTGAGATAAAGGTGCGTAAACATAATCCTCGTGAGCTAAAACCTACAGTGCAGTTTGCAATGTCTTTCCACTTTGGCTACAAGTTGACGTCAGATTGTGCCAGATGTCTTTAAATGGTCATCTGCTCCAAGCATGTTACTGCAGATGTTTACATTATGTCGCCTACACTGCTACATGAAGCTACATGCTAACATCAGGGACACATAATTTTGGTTGTTGATGTTGTTAATTTCTCCCTGATTTTGGATCATATTTCTGCTTAACCATGTCTGGTTGTGTTTAAAAGGCTTTTATTGGTGATTTTTCAATGGTAGAAAGTGCTGGCTCGTGCCTGCCAATACACTGCTACATGTAGCTACATGCTAACATCAGGGAAACATGCAATCTTGGTTGTTGCTGTTATTAATTTCTCCTTGGTTCTGGATCTTATTGCTGCTGAAACCTGTCTGGTTGTGTTTAAAAGGCTTTTATTGGTGAATTTAATACTATACACAGTCATTCCTTGGCTGCCAATACACTGCTACATGTAGCAACATGCTAATGTCAGGGAAACATAATTTTGTTTGTTGATGTTGTTAATTACTCCCCAAGTTTGGATCATATTTATGCTTAAACATGTCTGGTTGTGCTTAAAAGCTTTTATTGGTGATTTTAATGCTATACACAGTCATTCCCTGGCTGCCAAAACACTGCTACATGTAGCTACATGCTAACATCAGGGAAACATGTAATCTTGGTTGTTGATGTTATTAATTTCTCCTCGGTTCTGGATCTTATTCCTGCTGAAACATGTCTGGTTGTGTTTAAAAGCTTTTACTGGTGATTTTAAAAAGTAGAAAGTGCCAATATGCACAGTCAATCTGCTAATACACTGCTACATGTAGCAACATGCTAACATCTGGGAAACATGTAATCTTGGTTGTCAGTGTTGTTAATTTCTCCCTGACTTTGGGTCATATTCCAGGTGGAACATGTCTGGTTGTGATGATTTGGGTTTAGATGTTTTTAATTGTTGATTTTCAACAGGAGAAAGTGCTGCCATGCACAGTATTGGCTGCCAGTGCACTGCTACATATAGCTTTATGCTAACATCAGGGGCACATAAAATCTTGATTGCCAGTGTTGTTCATTTCTCCTCAATTTCAGATCGTATTCCTGCTGAAACATGTCTGGTTGTGTTTTAAAATCTTGTATTGGTGATTTGTAATGGTAAAAAGTGCCAGTATACACAGTCATTCTCTGACTGCCAATACACTGCTACATGTAGCCACCTGCTAACATCAGGGGAACATACAATCCTGGTTGCCAATGTTGTTAATTTCTCCCCAACTTCTGATCAGATTTCTGATGAAACGCCCAGTTTTAATTGGTTTACAAGCTTCTATTGTTGATTTTTCTTGGCAGAAAGCTCAGCAAATCTCCGTTACAGACATTTCCTGGTGGCAGTGACAGTGCAGAGACGCCAGGATGCAGAGGACCTAGAAATGCTGGTCAGTCAGAGCAGACTGGGCTTTTTGGGAGGTGGATACAGGTGTTCCAGCACAGACAGAATGTGGAAAATAAAGTGTTTTTTGACCAATAATGTCAGTTTGTATTTTGGGTCTCTGCTAAAGTAAGTATGAACTAAAATATGAATTAAAAACTCACCTTTCTTACCTTTAAGAAATGCATTTAAATCTAGGAAGTCTCAGGTATAGAGGACAAAATTACTGAATTGATAGTCTTGCAAATTGTGTCTACATATAATTCATCATCTTCAGAAAGTGAATGCAGTGTGTGAGTCAGTAAATTTACTCTTTACCCACATATTTTTGTTCTTTCCAACTCGTCTAAGTGCTTTGGCAAGTCCTTCACTCCTCACTCTGTGCTCCACATACTTAGTGAGTTTCAAAAAGATTCAGAACCCACAAAGAAGTGCACTCATGGACCGACATAAGTCACCCTCCAAACCTTTCTTAGCCAAGACCCACCGTGTCCCCCTCCCTTACCTCACCCCACCTACCCTGCCTCCCAGAGCGACCCGAGGCCGGGCACAGAAGGGACGGGGCTGCCAAGCACAGCACATGGCTCTGAGTCTGGGGACAACAGAAGTCGAGGTCCCTGCAGGGCCCTTCAGCTTTTACAAGGCTGTACCCCCCCCCACACACACCCACCCCCCTACTCAACACACACCTCAGGCGGATGGGGAAAGCACACAGTCGTCCCTCCGGGAGAAGTGAGGCGACAGGGACTGCGATTCCTCAGAGCTACACTCCCCTTTCCTTTCTCTTCTCCACCTCTTCTCCGTCTCCTCTCTCCTGCAGGCTGCGTCCTGCACATGTGATACGACAGACAGTCTCATGCTGCATTACACATACACCTCTCTGTCCCTGTCTGCGTGGCTTACAGCCATGTTCCCTGATGTAGCATCAAAACTGGGACACGAACATGACACTCGTCGACACAGGAAAGGATGGAGGTGGTATGAAATGGTGCAAAACACGCTCAATATAGAGCGCCATCAGGCTGATCGCTGCATGTGCGCCTCTTTTCTTAAAGTCACAGCAATATGTCTGACAGATAACTTGATTAAATATTGGATGCTGTCCAAAAGTGTAAACAATTAGGGTTAAATCAGGAGGGGGAAGAAGACAGTTGATTGGATGATGGGGACACAGAGGGAGGGATGGTTCACTGCATGCTGATCCTACATACTGTAGTCGCACCACAATACTGCACGTTGCTCTTGAACACAGCATTTTAATGGTGTTGATGCTAACCATTTGCAGAAGTGTGTCACTATCTATAGTCTGTCAGAGTCAGGTCCAACTCAGCTGACAGAAAATCTAAGAAATGTTTTTGACCTTTTGGGGCTGTTACTGTTACTTATTGGATGTTACGTCCAGGGAAGTTTGTAGCCAGGGTATTAATTTATACTGTAACATTGCTAACATTAGCCACAGCAAGCTACTAGTAGAAAGAAGTATTTTATCATCTTACATCACGTTGTATTGGAAAATAGGGGCAATTCAAGCTGTGAAAAATGACCAGAAGAAACATCTAAATACAACCCCACATGTTCCAGCAGGAATATGATCCGAAATCAGGAAAAAAATGAACAGTATCAGCAACCAAGATTACATTCCTTCCTGACGTTAGCATGTAGCTACATGTAGCAGTGTACTTGCACCTGGGGAATGCCATTACCTTTTATAAATCACCACTAATGGCTTCTTAACACAACCAGACATGTTCTGGCAGAAATATGATCCAAAATCAGGAAAAAAATAACAGTATCAGCAACCAAGATTACATTAGCATGTAGCTACTTGTAGCAGTGTACTTGCAGCTGGTGAATGACTGTGTACTGTGGCACTTTCTCCCCAATAAAAATCAGAATACAAGCTTCTCAAAACAACTGCACATTTTCTACATCTAAATAAAACCCCACATGTTCCAGCAGGAATATGATCCGAAATCAGGAAAAAAAAAAAAAAAACAATATCAACAATCAAGATTACAGGTTTTCCTGAAGTTAGCATGTAGCTACATGTAGCAGTGTACTTGCACCTGGGGAATGTCATTACCTTTTATAAATCACCACTGATGGCTTCTTAACACAACCAGACATGTTCTGGCAGAAATATGATCTGAAATCGGGTAGAAATTAACAATATCAGCAACCAAGATTACAGGTTTTCCTGACGTTAGCATGTAGCTACATGTAGCAGTGTACTTGCAGCTGGGGAATGACCATGTACAGTTTGTCCCAATAAAAATCAGAATGCAAGCTTCTCAAAACAACTGCACATTTTCCAAGAGGAATCTGATCCAAAAGTAGGATTAAATGAACGACATTGGAAACCCAGATTTTTGACTGACACATGTAGCTGCATGTGGAAGTCCGAAACGTCACGATATGACGTCATCTTGTCACCAAAATAAAGAAACAGAGTATTCATAATGGAATGCAGCTTCAGATTTTTGTTCATTTTTGTATATATGTGACAGAAAATGTTAAGAAGCAGAATAGGCCCCCTTTAAGATAAAACTTATGAGGAGGTTCTTTAAATGTATTAAATAATACATTTTCTCCTTGAACATAAAGAACTAATGTGTTTTACCTGCATGTGGAGTGTTTTTATCCCTGCAGTGTTCATAATTAGATATACGTCTCCATATAATGGACATGAAAGCGGAGGTAAACTCATTGTTATTAATTCCTGCGTCTTTTCAAGTATTTCTGACGGTGGCTTTAAAGAGTCTTTAAACAGTCTCGCTCACGTCCCCAGGGAACTTTAAAGTCACATCAACCGCTCCTTTTATGAGCCCTTCTCAGAGCAAAACGGATGACATTGAGCGCACTAAGATCCAATATTCTCCGAGCTGAGTGTACATAAAGACCAATGCTCATCTGCGCCTGCTTATTTGCTCTTACAAGTATTAGTTTTTGTATTAGATTCCCCGCTCAATATGGGCTCGTTTTGAAGTTAAAGTCTCCACTTTTAGAGGAACAAAAGCCAGAAAAGTTGTAAGAACAGCGGAGGGGTGATGTTTCCTCTTCTTTTTTTCCTTCTCTCAGATCCACAGAGTTCATTAGCTCCCTCATAATCTGCCGATGTGGCGATAAAAAGTGTGCAGCAACAAAAAGCACCAAGCCTTTCCTGACACGCCATTAAACTGTGATGCATGACTGTTGCTGGGAGTACTCCGTCTAAGTATTTGCAGTTGAAAGGTCAACGGGGAGACATGACAGCGTTACGGAATGGTGCGCTGTACATTTTCTTATTCCCCTTGTAGTTAATATCTGTCAATTTGAGCAAGGTGTCGAGATTTGGGGTTTGATATGGCAGAGAGCATCCGGCCCTGATGCATGAAGGAGGCACAAACAATCCTCATCCCTTCACGGTGGCGGGGTTATAGAGCAGCGCTGTGCGGCCATTTTAATTGACATAACCTGTTTATCTGTAATAGTCCTTGAGCTCCTATAACCTCGCCATAAAACACCCTGCTCATTTTTCTGCTCTTTTATCTGCAAAACCAAGTTGTTATCGCAACATGAAGCGTCGGCCAGTATCTTCCATCACGACTACTTCTAATGGCTTTTAAAGTAGTTACCTGCGAAGTCCTGACATTTATTACGATCATTTTCGAGGACCGACGCAGCGCAAAGGTCTGCTGCTATCAGGAGGCGACATCATTATGAATTATTGTTTGCGGCCAAGGTAGAAAATTGTACTTTGTGGCTCCGTTTCCCCCGTGATAAATCAACCAGTCACTTTTCACATCTCGGACTCTCAAAGCTGCTGAGCGTAGGACTTTTCACCCCCCCCCCCCACACACTGTTTACCCATTTCCTTCTCCTTCTCTGCCGTTGTGAAAAAGCTTCCTGCAGGTTGTTTGCTGCAACAGCCAGTTTCTACCATTTCTCAACCACAGATCTTTGCTCAGCCCTGATTATTAGCACCGGCCTCAGCTGCTACTTTTCAAATATTTATCCTAACGGCACATTTCCGCTTCCCAGGTAGGAAAAAAAAACACAAGTGACAGGGAAATAACTAGACAAAAGGAGGGTTGTATTTATCAGTTCCTATCAGATCGCTGTTAACATGGTTCCTGGACTGTCTGTTAGCTTTGGGAGAATGAGAGGTGAAGCAACACAACTTTATCCCCGACTACATCTCCTCTGGTAAAGTAATCCTCTGTGTGGCGGCGGCGAGATAAGGCCCGCACACTCGCTCACGGCCCAGACGAGGCAGAGTCGGGGAAGAAGTTGGCCGTCACCGCAGCGACGCCGGGGTAAACAGAGGTGATCATTGCTCAGCAAGAGGAGCGAGAGTCTGGGAATGGTACACTGATCTTCTGTCAGAGCCAGGGTCATGGAGCGGGGGAGAGATATGGACCAGAGAGAAGGAAGAGAGGAGGATGATGGGAGAGAGAAGATGGATGGTGCCAGAGGAAGAGACAGAAGGAATTGAGAAAGAGGGAAGGGAAAGTAATGGAGACAAGACGGTGACATGAAAGATGGCAAACTGGATGGAAGAAGCAAACTGATTAAAAAGAAAAGAAGGAAGGAGAAGTGCAAAAATATGGAAAATTAGAATTCGTGCCTCACAGTTGTATGTCTACATGCACCTGTCAAGTTACACTGATCAGTTCATTCTTGAGTCCAAGTGGACGTTTGTGTCAAATTTAAGAAAACTTGAAAAATAACGTGGGAAAAAAAAAAGATATTTCATTGGCAAGAATCCAACCACCATCAGTCAGTCAGAACGTTGTTTAGTCTAAGCAGACAGTTGTGCCCAATTTGAAGAATTTCCCTCAAGGTGTTCTTGAGATACCACGTTCATGGTAATGACACAGATGCAAAGTCTTGGCAACCTTGAGCTTTGACCCTTGACCACCAAAATCGAATCAGTTCATCCGAGAATCCAAGTGAATGTTTGTGCCAAATTTTAGAAAGCTTCCTCAAGGCCCTCTTGAGATATTGCATTAATGCGATTGAGACAGATGGGTCATGGTGACCTTGACATTTGACCCCACTGTATTCCATTCAGTTCATCAATTCTAAGTGGCCGATTGAGCCAAATTTTAAGAAATTCCCTTTAGGTGTTTTTGAGATACTGTGTTCATGAGAATGAGATGGATGCAAGGTCACAGTGACTTTTGACCTTTGACCACCAAAATTGAATCAGTTCATCTTAGAATCCAAGTGAATGTTTGTGCCAAATTTTAGAAAGCTCACTCAAGGCCCTGTTGAGATACTGCACTAACAAGAATGAGACAGATGAGGTCACAGTGACCTTGACCTTTGACCCCACTATATTCCATTCAGTTCATCAATTCTAAGTGGATGATTGAGCCAAATTTGAAGAAATTCCCTTCAGGTGTTTTTGAGATATTGTGTTCATGATAATGACATGAATGCAAAGTCTTGGCAACCTTGAGCTTTGACCTTTGACCACCAAAATGTAATTAGTTTATCTTAGAATCCAAGTGAATGTTTGTGCCAAATTTTAGAAAGCTCCCTCAAGACCCTCTTGAGATATTGCATTAACGAGAATGAGACATAGGAGGTCACAGTGACCTTGACCTTTGATCATCATATTCCAGTTAGTTCATCAATTCTAAGTGGATGATTGAGCCAAATTTGAAGAAATTCCCTTTGTGTTTTTAAAATAGTGTGTTCATGAGAATGAGATGGATGCAAGGTCACAGTGACTTTTGACCTTTGACCACCAAAATTGAATCAGTTCATCTTAGAATCCAAGTGAATGTTTGTGCCATTTTAGAAAGCTCCCTCAAGGCCCTGTTGAGATATTGCACTAACAAGAATGAGACAGATGAGGTCACAGTGACCTTGACCTTTGACCCCACTGTATTCCATTCAGTTCATCAATTCTACGTGGACGATTGAGCCAAATCTGAAGAAATTCCCAGAGGAGTTCTTGAGATATTGTGTTCATGAGAATGAGACAAACGAGGTTACAGTGACATTTAACCTTTGACAATCAGAGTCCAGATGAATATCTGTGCCAAATTTGAGAGAACTCCCTCGAGGCCCTCCTTAGATGTCGCACTGACGAGAATGAGACGGAGTAGGTCAAAGTGACCTTGACCATTGACCACCAAATTCCAATCAGTTCATTGTTAATCTAAGCAGACGATTGTGCCAAATTTGAGAAAATTCTTTCGAGGTTGTTCTTGAGATATCGCAGTCACATGTGTAAGACTGATGCAAGGTCACAGTGACCTTGACCTTTGACCACCAAAATCGAATTGGTTCATTGCTGAAGCAGTGGACAGTTGTTTCAAATTTGAAGAAGGTGTTCTTGAGCTATTGCGTTCTTAAGAATGGAACAGACAAGGTCACAGTGACCTTGACCTTTAAGATATGACCACCAAAATCAAATTGGTTCATTGCTGAAGCAGTGGACAGTTGTTTCAAATTTGAAGAAGGTGTTTTTGAGCTATTGCATTCTTAAGAATGGAACAGACACGGTAACAGTGACCTTGACCTTTAGCATATGATCACCAAAATCTAAACATTTATTGTTGAGTTTAAGTGGATGTTTCTACTGAATGTGAAGATATTTAGATCAAGGCATTTTTGAGATATTGCGTTCACGAGAAAGAGATGGACCGACAGACAACCCGAAAACATAATGCCTAAGGGCACAGCTAGCGCCGACAAGGAGGCATAAAAATTAAAACAAGGTTGAAGAATAAGAATTGCGGATAAAGAGATTGAATAAAGACGAGGAAAAAGAAAAGAAACCAAAGAGAGAAAGCTAAGAGGAAGAGGGGACGAATTAGAGCGAAGGATGGAGCATGTTGTGAATAAAAGAGGGAGGAGGGAAGCAGAGAAGGAAACTAACTGGAAGAAGAGAAAGTAGAGAGGAAACAAGGAGGAGGAGAAAAATTCCATGATAGAGAAGATCAGCAGAGGAAGAAGGAGGAGAGGAGGTAGAAAAGGACGGTGGAAATCTGTTGGTAAAGAGGCAGAAAGATAAAAGAGTAAAGCTGGAGAAAAGAGAGGATCAGAACAAGAGGAGAGGAAGAAGAAGAACTAGGAAGCTAAAGAGTAAAGGAAGGAAGGAGGAGAGGAAAAGGAAGTGAAGCAGACGTGCAGGGAGAGAAAATGTGTCGGGAGGGGAGGCCTCTTCGTCTAGACTCACTACAAAGAGCGTAATTAACAATAACAAAAACCTGGCTTCCCTTCACCTACTTCAAATAGAGCGCCGCGGGTTACGGCGAAGCGTTACCTTGATGTACTACAGCGTGCTCGCCTGCCGAGTCGGCACTGGAATCGACCTTCTAGTGCATTCTGATCACTGCGCTGCTCTCCAGCCCGATTAGGACGATTAATATTAATGGCTTGGCAGTTTCTCTCTGCTGATCAGAGCTCTCGGCTGACTGGTTCCCAGCGTGGCGCCACACCTTGCTGTAGGTGACTGTCAGGTTTGATTATAGGCAGATTAAGGGCTCTCTTTCCCCACCGCCGCTGTTCGACATACTCAGATAAGCTGCATAAGCGCCGGACGATTATTCACTGTCATAGAGCGTCGAGAGGTGATGCTGTGAGGTTTGACAGCACGGGCGATTGCGCCCCGCCACACTGTAAAAAGTGTCTGTCTCAGTGGTGGGGTTTTTAATTACAACAGGACGTCTGCAGGTGACAGGAAACCAGGTCTGTCCCTTTGTCTCTGAACACATCTCCGCTTCCTCAGACGTGTTCGTGTCATTCTCTTCCTGTCCACCAGATGCCCTCTGACTTGTTCTCGTGTCCCAGTCACCTCACTCTACAGCTGCTCCATAACACCCATACAGGATTCCTCATTGTCAACAGCACAACATGGCGTCCAGAGGGTCTATCACGTCATCGTCACGGGTGTGTGCGGTTGTCCAGTGTGATGCAGAGCAGGAGCACAGAGCTTTATGGTAAACAGCATTCACAGGCGTTCCCACAGTGATGGATGAGGCAGCCAGGCTGATAGTGGCTGAAAGGTAAAAGTGTATCCAACACTGAGGGATCAGTGAGGGGGAGGCGGAGCGAGTCCAGCAGCCGCCGCTTGAGTCATTTGTAACACGTTTATAGCTGAATCAGCATTGCTCAGCCTCAGACGGGCCCGTTCTCCTCTCACATGTTGCTGCTGGATCTGCTGTGATTTGTGGATCCTTCTGTCTGAGGGAAAATAAGGAACCTAAGCTGGATGAGGACGGTTCATCCATCCCATAATCAGACTGAACACGTGTGTTTTGGCTCAAATGTCATTTTCTGGAAGGGTGTAGACTATACTTTAAACATTTCAGTATTTTATGTCTATGTATTTCATTATTAAGTCTGCCTTTTTGTGCCTCTGCGCTGTCGACAGCCGTGTCCGTCACCCAGCCCCATGAATGTGATATCGCAAGAACACCTTTTCAAATTTGGCACAAACATCACTTGGACTCAGCAATGACTTGATTAGATTTTGGTGGTCAAAGGTCACTGTATCCTTGCATCTGTCTCATTGTTGTGAACAGGATACATCAGAACACCCTGAGGGAATTTCTGCAAATTTGGCACAAACGTTCACTTTGACTCATAGATGAAGATTTTAGACTTTGGTCGTCGAAGGTCATAGGTCACTGTGACCTTATTTCCTTCTCATTCTTGTCCACGTTACATCTCAAGAAGGCTTTGAGGGACTTTCTTTCAAATGTGGCACAAACCCTCACGTTGACTCAACAGTGACTTGATTAGATACTGGTGGTCAAAGATCACTGTGACCTGGCATCTGTCTCATTATTGTGAATGGGGTAGATCAAGAACACCTTAAGGAACTTCCCTCAGATTTGGCCCAAACGTTATTTTTGACTCATAGATGAAGATTTTACACTTTGGTGGTGGAAGGTCATAGGTCACTGTGACCTTATTTCCTTCTCATTCTTGTCCACGAAATATCTCAAGAAGGCGTTGAGGGACTGTCTTTCAAATTTGGCACAAACCTTCACTTGCATCTGTCTTATTCTTGTGAATTGGATAGATCAAATCACCTTGAGGAAATTGTTCAAATTTGGCACAAACACTCACTTGGACTCAGTGATAAACTGCTTAGATTTTGGTGGTCATCAATCACATATCAAGGTCACTGTGACCTCGCCCGTCTCATTCTTGTGAGCGTGAAATCTTAAGAACACCTTGAGAGAATTTCTTTAAATTTGGCACAAATGTCTACTTGGACTCAGCAACTAGTTTATCATATTTTGACGGTCATTGGTCACAGGTCAAAGTCACCCCGACCATATCCATCTCATTCTTGTGAATGCAATATCTTAATAACGCCTTTAGTGAATTTCCTCAAATTAGGCACAAACATCCATTTGAACTCAGTGAAGAACTGTTTAGATTTTGGTGGTTATTGATCACAAGTCAAGGTCACTGTGACCTCATCCGTCTCATTCTTGTGAGCACGAAATCTTAAGAACACCTTGAGAGAATTTCTTTAAATTTGGCACAAATGTCCACATGGACTCAGCAACTAGTGTATTATATTTTGGTGGTCATAGGTCACGGGTGAAAGTCACCATGACCTTGTCTATGTCATTCTTGTGAACACAATATCTTGATAATGCTTGTAGTGAATTTCCTTAAATTTGGCACAAACATCCATTTGAACTCTAAATAAATTACATTAGATTTACATTAGAAGTTCAGGCCTGCTGTGACCTCACAAAACATGTTTTTTTTTTTTTGTTTTTTTTTGACATAAATCAAGAATCCATGCACTAATTACGACAAAAATGAAGTAATGATAGTTTATGTCCAAAAGGTCAAAGGTCAACTTCACTGTGACATCATCATGTTCTGCATATCAGGAACAGAAGAGGAGACATGTGATGAGATACTGAGTTGGTGACACTAATTCTGCGTGTCCACCTTGAAACTGTGCTGATTGTACAGAGCTGTCCAGTTTTACTAAAACAATCCGAAAACCTGAAACATATCACTTCCTGTGTGTAATTAAATACCGATGGGAAAACGTTGCCATTAACTGGATACAGGTTAGATCACTGCTTCATTAGAGCAATCTGTGTTCCATATGAGCATAATGTGTGAAGAGCACCCCAGATTATTGAGTTAATACCCATTTCTGAGCTGAATTAGCTCAACCCCGCCTGAGCCGGACCAGTAATTACAGTAACGGTGTCGGGTCGGGTTGCGGTGTCCGACGTTAATCATGTGCTATCAAACCTGGGCTCCTCTGAGAGCCAATCAGGTATCGGATTGCTTTGGGAGTAAAGAAAACAAGTCTGAGCAAAAGAGGTGTACCCAACCTCATCTGTCTTCCTCTCAACGGCGGGGGGGGGGCTGTCTGACCCTTGACCCCTGCAGAGAGCTGCAGCATCCATCACGACATGTTAGGTAATGTGGTTAACTACTGAAGGTACTTCCTCTGGCGGGAGAGGAGCCGCTTCAGGGGACTGCCGGGCGCGTTCTCCAGGTAGACGACGATCCAATGTGAGGCGATCCTTCTTCCTGCCGCCTCTGACAAAGAGGTCGGGTCATTACAAAGCGATCTGTAGTGATCGCAGGTGAAAAATGAGCGTAGTCCATCAGCGGGTGCTTTGGCGTTTGAGATGTTTTCTCCTCCCTCTGAGTCTGTTGTGCTGCCGCTGTCGTCTGAGGTGTTAAATGGCCTGTCGAGAGTGTGTGTGAGAGGGGAAGCACATACAGGATGAAGCACCTCTCTTGAAAAGTGACCCGTGTCTGTAGAGTCATGTTGCGAGATGGTCACTGTTGTCACATGTGGATGTCCGCCATCTTGGCGATGCTGTGACTCCTTTTTTAATCCTAAAGTAGGAAAGAAGAACATTAACAGATGAGTCCCAGGCTGATGTCCAACTTCCTGTACAGTCAGGAAAGTGAGCCGTGATATTTCCACGGGATAAACTGGGCTGCAGCGTGATGCTACTGTATGCACAGAGGAGTTAATTGATTGTGTGCAGTTTCAGTGGCTTAGCATCTGGCGCTCGTGATAATCCCCCTTCTGTCCTGCATCAGTCGGATGTATTGATGAAGCACTCAGGGCTGTAGTGCTACATTTACTCGGCACATTAGCCCATTACAGTTATGGGCAGGCGAGTAAGTAGAGACTCTTTACCTGAAGAGGAATCATTTGTGTGGAGAGAAGGGGAGCAGACTGCATGGTGCAGCTCGCTACTGTGTGAAGATGTTGTATGGATTTGTAGTAATCCACCTTGAAATGAAATGACATAAAGTAGTCCAGTTTGACCCAGACACACATTTTGGTTTGCTCAACTGCAGGTTGTCAACTCGTCAAATACTGCCTACCTGGTCTTACTCCGAAGTCATCGAAATCCAGTACTCAGTGACGTTCGGCGTCAGACACAGACGAAATAAAGCCGTGCTTTCACGTGACGCCATGACCAACATAAGCATGTGCATTTGTTGTTAAAGGAATAAAAAGCGAATAAGTAAGAGCGGGGTACCCACCCAGGTTTCTTTTAAACATTCGCTTGCTACATGCAATGTACACTCACTTGGACTCAGTTATAAACTGCTTAGATTTTGGTGGTCATCGATCAAAAGTCAAGGTCACTGTGATCTCGCCCGTCTCATTCTTGTGAGCGTGAAATCTGAAGAACGCCTTGAGAGAATTTCTTTAAATTTGGCACAAACATCCATTTGAACTTAACAGTGAACTGATTAGATTTTGGAAATCAAAGGTTACTGTAGCCTCACTAAACATATTTTTTTTCCGCCATAACTCAAGAATTCATACAGGAACCAAACAGTGGGCTCCCAGGGTGAAAGTCCAGAGTTTGTTTGACCCGTCCATCCTACACAGACGTTCTCACTCCCTATATCAGGGTGGCTGTTGACAGCATTACAAACTGCCACTGACCGGTGTGTATCGTACCGCCGCAAAGGGTGCCTCCCTGCGTCCGTCCTGATGCTGACAGCTACTGAAAAGCATTGGTTTTTGAAGCGTTGGGTTGTTGCCTGTCGCATATCAAACGACCGCAAAAGATGCCTCTATGTGTCTGTCTCTGACAAAAGTTTACTGTGAACGGGCTTTGTTCTCTTCAAATATTCAAAACGATCATCTTTCAATAGATTTGTATAATTGCCTTTTGATTAAACAAAACAGGAAGCATGTAACTGCTTGCTAATGTACTGCTTCAAAATAAAAGCCTAAAATGAGAGGGAAATGCTGTTTTCACTGATGTATGCATAAATAGAGAGAATAGATTAGTTTGACCTCTACATGACCTTTTTAGCAGCAACTTCAGACTGATAACGGGTGTTTTTTAAAGAGTTTAAAGATTACTGAATGATAGAATGTGAGTCTGTATATTCACTGTTTTGACCTCTTCAAATATTTAACACCATCATCTTTCTATAGATTCCTGTAAATTGCCAGTGTGATGTATGATAATGTGCACTCAGGGGCATGTTGTGTTGAAATGTTGTGGAAATACATTCAGTCAGGGGAGTCTTTTCTGTTTGTTGTGTCAATAAACAGCCACCTCAGGCCCTTCAGGAATCCGACAAACACCACTTGATCTGTGGTGCAAAGACCATTAGGGCCAGGTATATTGATGGTGCGGCGCCGCCGCAGCCCAGCTCTCCTAGCGTGAGGCAGCATCCATGCCGAGAGGACACTTGTTCACTGTGTGTTTCCAATCACACGCCGGCCGTGCCGAGATGCCTAATGGCCTCGCGCTCAGCCTGTCGCAGGCAAGCGCCCGCCATACAGCGCATGCGCTCCCGACCAGCCTCCGTCCCATTGGGTGCAGTTCGGGGGCTCGGGCAGATGGGATACAGGCAGTCGGAACAGGGAAGAGGGGGAGGATTTGAAGGGGAGAGTGAGGGTGAAGGGATGGCGTGGGTGTGTGTGTGTGTGTGCTGCCTCTGCCCATCCGTGCATTCAACATGCCATCCAGAGACCCCCTTTTGCGAACTGCCCACACTTCATTAGGATGCCAGGATAATGGCCAACAAGCAAGCGCCGTGACACCCCATTTCCTGTGCACTGAGCTCTCCAACCACGACAGATGTCGGCAGTGCCGCCGCCGCCACTACCAAGGGCCCCTCCACTTCCTGCCCGCTTGGCCGCGCCGCCGTCCCACCGCCAGAGAAGAAGGGGCAGTCGGGGCAGTCGTATACACCAAAAAGGGCACCGCTGCCAATCCAAGGCACTTATGGCATGTTTTTTTGGTTTTGTTTTGTTTTTGCCAGATAGTTTTCAAATCTCCCTTTTGGAGTTAATAGCTGATTTACTACAGGCGCTTGGGATTACAACACAGCAAAGAATCATTATGTCTCGCTCCCCGCCTCACCGCCGCCGCCGCCCCTCCAAAATCCAAATGATGTATCTGTAGACAAAACATAAACAGATGTTTCAGTGGCTGTTAGGTGTCCTCACCGGGGATGTGGACGAGGAGGGGGAGCGATCATGTGTGTTTGTGAGCATCAGGGACAATGTTGTTTTAAAAGGTGTTATTATGCTTTTGCGGCGGCAGCGGCGGCATGGGGTGTGCACCGGTAATAACGGCGGGGCCAGATTTAGAGTGCTGTCATGGACGCATCAGGAGAGGGAGCAGGGGCCGTGGACCGAGGCTAATGGAGGCAAAACAACCTCCAGCTCCTGCCCCTGCTGTCCAAAAATCAGCTTTTAGAGGGAAAACACAGGCCACCTCTCAGCGCTCACGCAACACGATACGTCAATATGAGAGGCAATTTAATCCCCTCATTTGAATATGCATCCTCGGAAAAAAAAAACCAAAAAAAACAACCCTCCCTCCCTCCCTCCCTCTCCTCCTCGCCGTTTTTGAACCCCGACCAGATTTCAGGACCGTGGGGGGAGGAAATTGTTGTACATTTCCTGACAAATTGAGTTAAACGGACATTAAGTAGGGCTTTAAGAAAACAAATGGTCGTCTTTATCACAGGTGGACACTGATGGCTTAATGGGGGCCTGCGAGCTGATCGTATCACCAGCTAATGGCTTGACAGGATGCATTAAGGTTTTTGTGTAAAGAACCGGCGAGCGGGGCCAGGCAGAATGGCGAAAAGCAGACCTGTCAAGTGCTGCGTGTCCCCTTTTTTTTGTGTGTGTGTGTGTGTGTGTGTGGGGAAGCAGATGTTTGTGTATATACGGTGGACTGGCAGAGGGAGGCCGGCAGCAGATGCCTGTACCGGTGCCAAGGTTCAGAATTGTACAGACGGTACATGTTTAGGGAGAGAAAGCTGCCCTCCCTCTGCCATAGGTGGCTCCCCAGCTGAACGCCGCCCCCCCCCCTCCTCTCTACCCCCTTCTGCTTAACCACCGCAGAGTCCGACCCCTTTTATTTATTCATCTATTTGTTGAATTATTTACTCATTCCATCGCTCGTTTGGCCGTTAAACGACCCGCCTGGAGGCGCGGGAGAGATGGAGCGTTTACTTCAGGGACAGATGACCATTCACTTCATTTATTGGGAAAATAAAAGCAAATGCTAAAACACTATGGGCCTTTACAGTGTGTGCTGGAGGGCTGAAGAGTTTTGACACTGAACTAATGAAACCCTTGAGTTTAGTTCCAAAACTGAAGTCACCTAAAGACACCAAATCATACTTTAACAGCCTCTCTAAAGGTGGCATGTTGCTCCTAAACTTTAAAATGGCACCTGTGTTGCCAACTAGTTGCTATTAGCTCTCAATTCAATTTGAAGTTAGACCACTTATGTCAGTGTTGTCCCATTTAAACCGTAGAATTTTCTACACTAGCAACTCCGCCCCAGAAATTACTAGGGGCAAGAATCACAAGAGGATCCACAATACGCGATTTTAAATATGTTGCGATGTGCCGAGTATTGCGATAAAACTCAAAAAAATTTCAACTCTAAATTATGTCCCATTTTTTTTTGCACCAGCAACATGTGTGCACTGTGAGACGAAACAATATTATATCTGCAATGTTTTAAGACAAGTTGAAGGATTTTGTGCGTAAACTTAAATGTAACGCTCCATTCACTCAAAATATAACGTTTCCAGGAAGTAAGTTTTTGATCACAGATTTCAGCCTGTTCTCACTCCCAAGGTGTCAAATATGGCAGCTTTGTCAGAGGCGTATGAAGCCAAAAAACCCTCAGTTGACCTGGATCTTCCGAATCGTGGTGCCCATAGAATCAATGCACTAAAGCAGTGGTTTTTGAACTTTTTATGCCCAAGACACACCAAAGGGCAGGCCAAAATCTCAAGGCACAGCTGTATTTCTATCCGGGTGTGTTGTCACTCTTATCACGACATAAATGTTTGTTTTTATTTGCTAATATCAAATAACAATTGACAACCAACTGTTACTTATTAAAGTTTTTTTTTTTTTTTCAATTGACATTAAATGACATTTTTTAGCTAGAGTTTGCCTCTTTATTAAGAAATGGGTGCGCACAGCATACTGATACAGTCACTTAAAAACTCTTTCATAACTTTGTGTGTAGGCCCACTTTAATACTGCAGTAATATTGGGCCTCATTCACAAACAGTGCGTACACACAAATCTGTGCTTAAACTGTGTGTACGATCGTTTGACGCACAAATCCGGGATTCATCAATATTTTCCTACCCGAATTTGTTCTTACTCTGCGAACAAATTTAGAACTGCCTCAGACCATGCGTACGCACAAATGAGGAAGGCTGAACTGACTTAGAAAATGCAAACATACCTTTTAAGTACATGCAGAGCCTATAAAAGCACATTCATGAAAAAGAGATTTAATTAACATTTTCTAAAATAATTAATTTACTAATATATTGGCCAAATGGATTAAATTACCATGAAATTGACACACGTTCACCCTCATCATTGTGACAATTAAAATATTAACAATAACATGAACAGAAAAACTATCACTCCATCAGCGTGCAGATGATCTGTAATGTCGACTGCCATATCCTTAAGGCTGTGGCCCGCTGGCCAGGAGGCACCCACGACTCATTTATTTTGCAAAACAGTACAGTGAGAATGCGTTTGGAGGCAGGGGCTGTGAGAAGTGGATGGCTTGTTGGTGAGCATCTTTTGTTCTAGTCTTTTATTTCAATTGTTTTAAGTTAGTATTTTCAGTAAGTCTCTATTGCGTTAATGTTAAAATGTTATATTGTTTGGGTGACCGGACATGTGGCCTTAAAACATAGCTGATGACACCATACGCAAACCCTGAAACCCCTCAAGAGCTGCGCTATAATAACATACATGCCCACACACGCGCCGTAGAGCGCACTTTTGGCGTGCTTAAGGGCCGTTGGATGTGTTTGGATCAGATACGGCCGGTGGTAAAATACTTTATACCCCTGAGAAGGTGTGCAAGATCATCCTGGCATGCTGTGTCCTCCACAATCTTACAATGACCCATGGCATTTCTGTAAGACCCGGCGCCATCGCTTCTAACAAACTGTGAAATTAACTACTTCTCTCCTCGCGTAACCGCTTCCTTCATTCATGAATCAACTCTAGGCAAGCGGTTTCCTTATATGGAGAAATGGGGGCGTGGTAGTATGCTGATTGCAGATTGCGGATAGGGCTGCCACTAACGATTATTTTCATTGTCGACTAATCTGTCGATTATTTCTTCGATTAGTCAACTAATCATTTCATCGAAAAATGTGTTAAAATGTTGAAAAATGTCGGCCTGTCTCGCCCAAACCCCAAAATTACGTCATCTAATATTTTGTTTCTTACTCACGCCAAAGGGTTTCAGTCCACCATCATGGGAGAGTGTGTAAAGCTGCCAATATCTGAACGTAAGAAGCTGCAGTAAGAGTATTTTGGGTACTTTTATAGTACTTTTCTATGAAAAATGACTCAAACCGATTAGTCGACTACTAAAATAGTCACCGATTATTTTAATAGTCGATTAGTCATCGATTAGTCGACTAATCGTGGCAGTCCTAATCGCGGACATGCGCCTGTCAACATACGCACGGTGGTGAGAACAAAATTGGCCGGTACGCACGTGTCATGAATCCGACGGTGATTTTGCGCAAGTACTTATTTTTTGCGGAGAGTAAGAACATTTCTGCGCAGATATTAGTGAATGAGGCCCATTGTGTTGTAAAATCCAACTGCACACCTGGATTTGCATCATGGCACGCAGACTGAGAACCACTGCAGTAGAGATTCAACAGCGGCCGAGTGACTACTTTCAGGTTTAGTCCTCCGCTAACTTGAACAGGGATAAAAATGATTTAATCATGTGGTTCTTCTGTACTCTAGAAATGTTATTGGATCCATTTGATCAAATCCTGATTGTGACACAAGTCATTTGGATGGGTTGTGACGCTCATAATGGCATCATGTGACAGACCTAGACACTGATTTTGACGCATGTATTTTGGACATTTGGTCAAAGGTCTTCTTTCCGTTAATTGTCTTTGGGGCTTGATTCCAATGCCCAAGGCGCTCTGTAGCGTCGTTATGAGAAGTACTGCGCTTTCAAACTAACTCCTAACTCCTAACTACTAAAAGAGTAGGGCCGGAAGATGGGGTAGTGGATGGTCAAACAAACACAGGACTTTCACCCAGGAGACTTTTGTTTGTTTCTTGTTCGTTTTGTTGTTAAAAATATTACGTGGTTAGCATCATGTGACGTTCATGACATGCAATATGACATATGTCTCGAGACATACTCGTTAATACGTAAGGTAAGTCAAAAAAACCGAACTGATTATAACCCTAACTTTGTTTTTTGTTTGTTTTTTCTAAACCCTAAACAAGTCGTTTGGATGCCAACATTAAAAGTAGTTTTTCGGTGACGAAATTTACGTTTCCTCTTGACACAGAGGTTTATTTTGAAAAGAAATGATGCGTGTATTGACAAGAAATTGAAACGCCATTCTTGAGCATCCAAAACTGACGCTAAAGGGGCAGGTAGAGGATCGCAGATTGAAGCATAGGGCCACTAACCAAGCTGCTGTTTATGACGAGTTGGGAATTAGAAGCACAGTTAAGCACCGTGCTAACATAATTTCGAGGGGACAGGGTTGCAGAAAGGTGTGTTTAGATATTTCTGCCAATGCCTCGTTTCGTTTAAAATGTATGTGTATAGACAGTGTTCTTTGAAGTGAAACTGATTAGAGTAAGAACAGTTTGTAGGGAACAGATTTTTAAACTGATTTGTAGTTGCCAAAATCCGATATTCACCCTTCAGTCTGTGACATCAGAGCTCTTCATTTGCACTCAAATAGCATTGCATTGAAACAAACTGAAAACGACTCTTAACCCGCGGACCATAAAGCGAACGAACCTTTTGTTCAGGTCTACTGCAGGGAACCTTCACCCTGGCAAATATTATCCTTTGCTGTTGAGGTTAATCTCATCTTCTAAGTCTTTTGTTATTAACATCTATTGAATGAATACACCAAAGTGTCAGAGCAATAATGAGGAACACCTCAGCCGTTCATTATGAGGCGGTCTGCATGTATAAGGTAGTGATGCGCTTCGTCGACATTGATAATCCCTCTGAGCACCTCAGCGGCCTCTGCTCGCTCTCACAAGCCATTTCCCAACACGGTGGAGGATCACAGCTTCTCCTCTGACACCTCCCTGTAGTTTTGACTTGAAGAGGGAACTTTTCCTTTTTCTGCTCCCCTCCTCCTCCCCCTCCTCCCCGCTGCCTTCACCCCCGTGGCTCCCCTGCTTTGGAAAGAGAGCTCTGCTTTGCGAAGGTACAGCTTGTTTTATTAACATCAAAAGCGCCCGTGGGAGACGGCAGTGATCAAATTCCCCTCTAATTAAAATGAACCTGGGTTGAGAATGTTGCGCTGTTTAATATGTACAGAACGGTGCTGATTGCACAAAGCGGCTCCTCCTTTTGTTGGCGCAGATAATGCGGGCCCTGCCGAGACGCAGACGTGGGCGGAATGAGCATACCTACGGAGCATCCTCCTGATCTGGGTGATGTCCTCATCGCCGTCTGATGTGAGACTGATGTCAAATGTGGCCGGTGAAGCCTAAGCCTCACCTCGCCTTTAATTTGGAGGGTGATTGATGGACCTGGAGGCGATATAGCAGAGCGCTCAGCTCCTGTCTAGGTTGCCTCCTCTGCCCTTTACCGAGCCGGCGCTGTTTGGCAGCCCTTCCCTCGTCCTTGCCTCCTAGGACGTCTCTAAACTTTCTCAGAGTTCAAGTTCACTTTGCACTTCATTCTCGGCTCGTGATGTGAGCATCACTATTACGGGGGATGTATTTGCAAAAGCCAAGAGAGGCATGTTATTTTTAGCACGTACGTGTGTAGGACTCAGCAACAGACAGTATATTACAAAGAGATAGTGAGTACAAAATATTTGTTTCGTCAAAGAAAATGAACATAAGAAATCTATAGAAGGTTTAAAGATGTTGTTGGTCATCATCACCATCTAGACGATTATTTGATGGGGTAAGGTTTCTTGTTTTGGAGCCCATATTTAACCGCCGGTACAATAAGAATTTTTAGAATAATTCTACCTCAAGGCTTTACAACCTGTCCTAAAGCTTAATAAATTGCTGCTATTAGCTTGATACCTGATCCTGATATTGAAAATTCACCATCATGAATTCGAGGCCATCGTATTTCAGTGAGAAAGAAAAGCTAAAATCATGTTTTTTGTTCTCAAAATATGCGGAAATTCTCCCAGAATTTCAGCTTATTCAGCACCAATCACCGTGATTAAGAAACAAGTGTCATTCAACAGATATTGGTGCTGTGATCTACCTTAAATGTTAATTTCTATTAAATTCATTAAGGTTTATTGGGTTACAGTGAACAGTATCGGTGACTGGCAGAGCTTCTGATCTTGTTTGAAGAAAAAGAAGTCAGTTCTTGCATATCAATAAAGGTCTAGAGAGATAAGAGGCCACTCAGGGCTGAGTCAGTCTGGGTCAGCATTAAGTGAACTATATATCAAGCTGTTTTAAAGCAAGTCCTTTGTTGGCTTTGTGATGTGAAAACGTTGAGGTTTCCCTGCAGTCTTCTCTGGCCCGTCGACCTGTCCTTACAGTGTCGTCGCCACTTCGCCACAAGAATCAAAATTTGTTGACTGAACATCGAAACTCCTTTTTCTTTCTGGACGTAGCCTCTTAGCTCAGAGGCTTAACATTCAGGTTTGGGCTCCGGCTATGACGGTGCGGGGGTTTGCTGAGAGGTGAGATGAGGGATACAAATTCAATTTAGGTGTTTCTGCCGATCAATGACAGCAATCCAACCTTGATCTGAGGTTATGAATACCTGAGCAGATGTTTCATGTAACGCATACAGATGACACGAGCACTACAACTCCAGAAAAAAGAAATCCACCTCTGGGTTTGGCGCTTCAGTTCAGTGAGCAGTGAGGGACTGATCCACTGATTCCAAATGCAGTGTTAAGGGCACAGTGTGACCTTTTTTAGTCAAAAACAACTAAACCAAGACCAAGAGTGTATCAAGACTGAGACAAGACCAAGACTTTGAGGGGTTGAGACCGAGTCAAGACCAGGACCTATGTCTTGATAAAACAACCAAAAGTTTGGCACAGATGCACTTTTTGTTGAGTTGTTCCAAAACCAATTTTGCCTTCTCGATTCTGATTCTGATACCTAAACTTGTGGATCAGCCAATATCACGTACCGATCCAATACCATGACATTTAAAAACAATCAACAATTGTATACTACTAAGCCTGAGACTGAAGCAAATCTTTTTAAGCAGCAAATAAAAAAATATTTCCAGGGAAACTACCACTTTATTCAACATGGGCTAATTCACAAGTCGTCGAAAACTGTCTCTAGGTACGTGACTTCCGGCATCAGACACAGACGAAAAAAGCCGTCCTTACATGTCTGGTTGATGCCCGGGTGGTCGCTGTAATTGTTTGCAGGAGTCCAGGGTGGTCAGGGCACCAAAAAGGCTTGAGCCAGGGCTGGCAGTCTACCCTAATAATGTCGAGCAGATACCAATCCTTTAACTGGTATCCGGTCTCACTCCAAAGTTGTCAAAAAGCGGCACTATACGTGGCCGGCCCTGGGCGTTAGGGGGAAACGTGGCGGGACAACAATGAAAGTTAATGTGACGGAAGTCTGACTAGGGTGGGCGGGAGGGTCGACTTCAGATTAGCATACTGCTAATTCTGCCAATATAGCGGACATTTTGAAAACAGCTGATGTTAAACTATTTACCAAATCAAGTCATCGAAAACCAGGACTTGCTCAGTGACATCCGGCGTCAGACACCAACGAAAAACGGCGTCCTTTAACATCAGGATGATATGCGGCTGGTTGCTTTTATTGTTTACAGGGGGAATCACAGCAGAACTACAACGAAAGTTAAGGCGATAGAACTCCGAGTCTGTGTTTTATTTTTGCACAGTCCTGCACATAGTATGGTTCAATTTTTTTCAGGTTATTATTTATTTTAGAGTCATTTCAACTGTTGCTATGTATATTTGCAAAATGTGAGGGGGTCACTTTGCTCAGGGGCCTGAGCCAGCCCTGGCAGTCTACCCTAATAATGTCGAACAGATACCGGTCCTTTCACTGACATTTTCAACCCGGTCTCACTCCGTAGTCGCCGAAAACCGGCCGCTGGTGTCAAACACAGGAGAAAAAGCCATTCTTTAATGTCGGCAATTGGACAACAATAAAAGTAAAGGCAGCGATAGTCCAAGTAGGGCGGGTGAGGAATAGTCGATGGGTCCAACAACCAGCGACTTTCACCCAGGAGGCTGTACGATTGTAAAGCCAAACCCTGTTCTTTCTTCCTAAACTCAACCACATGCATTTGTTGTTGAAGGAAAAAACTATCAATTTGCGGTATTGTAGCAACGTAGTGTGGTCATTTTGAAAGAGACAACAACCAATGCAAGTACCTTGCAAGTTGTATCTTGACGTACAAAGTCCATGACCAAACGTCGATATGTGACAAGATCGGAGCGAGAATGTGTTGCTTAATTCAGTTGCGAAGCTTCTTTTATTTTAAAATGAAATTATGTGGTATTGGATTGGTGCTAAGACCAGCATACTCACCAATACCTGTTCTGGCATTATAGGCAGCATCGGAGGCCTTGATTATAGAGCTCTTAAGTCACGCCCCTTCCGGTAGACCCCCATCGGACTTCTAGGCTCGGAAAATATGAATGGGAGTCAATGGAGAGAAAATTATTATTTTCTGGTCCCAGTCATTAAATGCCTTGGATTACACACATGTTTTGTGTGGGTCTAAATAATATTTTTTCATGTTAAGAGTTTGACAGTTTATTGTGTGATTCTTCAGTTAAAGGCTGTGGAAACAACGTAATGACAAAGATTACATGTCGCCTATGTGACGTCACGTCATCACACTTTCCCTCCACTTCTCAACTCACAGTGCTGCTGCTGCTGCTGCTGCTGCCACGATCTACGGAGCCATCAGATCAAGATGCCGGTGTGTTTCATACCCGAATGTCACCATTGCTGATTTTCTTTCGAGGCGGTGAAGTGTACCAGAGACACAGCCATGTTCCGAGTGCGAGTGGTGACGTATATCATACGCGTCGAGAGCAGCGAAGAGCTGTAGTCCACAAAGCGCTCTCACACAAAACCTAACAGTATCAAACTTCTTTCTGCTAAATTGTAGCCTTCTTTGCACGAAAAAATACATTAAAAATTCACAAACAACATATGTGAAATTTATGGCACAATTCAAACGGGACCAGAAAATAATTTTCATCTAGCCATTGGAATACATTATGAGAAATCGATTTTTAAGGTCCCATGTACCGGAAACGGAAACACGCAACTTACGAGCTCTATAGGTATTGGAACAACTCTTTGTTTTTTTATGAGCAGACAAATGCAAACACTAAGGAGCTGAAATCATTTCAAGCATCTTTATTCAAAGCTTGTTTTAAGTAATATCTCCGCAGTTGTGGTCTTCACCAGTCTTGAAAGCAAAATCTTGAGTCGTCTTTTTCTGAGACTGAGACAAGACGGAGTAAGAATACGATCCAAGACGAAACCGAGACCTTTAAAAAGCAATCTAGAGACCAATTCCACAACACTGATGAGGGTTATCACATCAATTACATCTCTATGGAAGTGGAATTTGGGACATGATTTTATCGTCTGCACACCGCGCCAAGGTATAACTTTTCTTGACGAGTCACGAGTCGATACTGTTACCAGCTCCACTGCTGACATGTAAAAAAGTCAGATGCTCCACCAACACATCTCGCCTGCATGGTCAGATAGGAATCCATAATGATTCTGAAGTGTTTACTTCTCTCACATAATTTATGAAGGTTTTCATGATTCGATCGAAGGCCTCAGAGGCATCTAAGAAACGCACGGACACGGTGGAGGTGCAACTGCAATAACTGGCCAAGATTTCTTACAAACCACGCTCTCATTTCCCCAAATTATTTGTACAGATAATTAGTTTCAACCAATCCACCAGAATTCAAACACCTTATCCAGGCGTATAATTATCACTACTTCTAATCTGACCTGTTTTGTCTTTTGAGACAGGAACTGGCAACGCTGAGATGACAGAGTCAGAGACACAGATTGGATATTCTATATTTGATTAGTAATGAATCATCATTTTCAGGTCATGATCTTCCTCCAGAATGGACACCCAGAGTCGTTTTGGAACAGAACTCTTCATTTGTGTTTGTGAACATTTGTTAAATGTGCAGCACATAATCAGCACACAGCACCACATTCAGTCTGAGTGGATTCCTGCATACTGGAATCAGAGGCTTTGCTTTTTACAGCTGTCCCAGCCTGCTGTCAGACTGGAGCAGGTAGCTTGCACTCCATTAAACAAACACTGTGGCCCCTCACTTTTATTTGACATTTTATTTGGCTGTGACAAACGAGCAGCAGTTGGATTATAACATAATTTGTCTCCTCTTTATTACCGGCACAAAGGACACCATTCATTAATTATTCTGCCGTTGCCGCTCAACACTAACTGGAAAGGTCCCTCTTTGGACAGATGGCGAGGACAATGTTATTTATATCAATCAGTCCAAAATGTTCAGCGAGGATTACTATTCCTTGGACCGCTTTGATTTATGTCTCTGCACCTCACCCCGTACCCAACCTCACCGGCTCCTGCAGGGACACTTTAATCGAATGGGAATTGAAAACAAACTCGCAAGGCAGGCAATGTGTTTCGGCATGTTTATTTATACATCTCACTTCTCTTTTTTTCACGCCGCTGAACAAAACTTGTTTTGCTGTTGCTTCTTTTCTGAGAGCGGAGTTTAACTTGCAGGACTGTGTCACGGACGAGATCATGTGCCACAAGACTGCAATTACCAACCTTAAGTGTTCGTCAGTGTCTACCTGTGTGAGGACAAAGACAGTTTGTGGGTAAGGATCTGCTTTTCAAGGGAAGTTTCACTTGGTAGGGCTTATTTTAAAGCAGCTGCGTGCAGCTTTCCACATTAAAATGCCAAAACATAGATACTCCAACCTCGTCACATATCAGTGTTTGGTCGTGGACTTTCCACGTTGAGATATGACGTGCAAGGTACCATGGGTTGATGACGTTCTGGGACACCGTGTCAATGTCAGCCTGCTGTACACGCACTATATCGGTGCAACACCGTGGATTGATGTTTTTTCCTTCAACAATAAACACGTGGTTACATGTTGCAAACACCCGCCATGGTTGGGTTTAGGAAAAAAAGACCAGGGTTTGGGTTCACAGTCTTACAGGAAGTGAACACCAACCTTCAGGGTGAAAGCTAGTGGTTGTTGGACCCATCCACCACCACTCCCACCCACCCTACTCGGACTTCCACCGTCTTAACTTTAGTCTCGCCACGTTTCCCCCTGATGCCACAGATTGCCGTTAGTATTTAATGGCTCCTGTATCATGCTAACGTGAAAGGACGGCTGTTTTGTCCGTATTTGATGCAGGACATCGCTGACCAAGCACCGGATTTCAACGACTTCGGAGTGAGACCAAGTTGGGGTATGTATCGGCTCTGGCTCTGATCAGTGGGTGTTGTGTGATGGAAACACAACACCCAGATGAACTCTCTAATTTTAGCTCCTTAACCGCCGAGATGCAATGATGCGCAACCACAAAATACCCAAGCAGCACTCAAACATCAAATTTGTCTGCACTAATTTTGAAAGAGACTGAATAAGAAAGAGATATATAAATATAAGTGACAACATTTTTCACTGGCCTACATGCAGCATTCTGTTTTCTGGCCCGTCAGTGATGTCGAACGTAACTCATCGAAGAAGAAGAAAAAATCTTACAGGAAGTGAACACCAGCCTCCCGGGTGAAAGTCAGTGGTTGTTGGACCCATCCACCACCCTTCACCCACCCTACTCTGACTTCTGCTGCCTTAACTTTCGTTGCTTTCCCTCCGCATTTCCCGTGATGCTGTGGAGCCGGCCGCATATCATGGTGTCATGAATGGGCGACTTTTTTTGTTGGTGTCTGAAGCTGACCAAGTGCTGGTTTTCTAAGACTTTGGAGTGAGACCGGGTTGAAAATACCGGTGAAAGGACTGGTATCTATTCGCCATTATTAGGGTAGACTGTCAGGGCTGGCCCAAGCCTTTCTGGGGCCCTGAGTGACATGGGACCCCCCCCAACATTCGCCAAATATGGATAACAACACTTAACTAGTAGTAGTAGTAAGTAAAGTAAAAGTTGAATCATAACTCATCTGTACATGAATGTGCAGTTGCAGCCACAAAGAATGTCCTCTCTGAAATGAAGGTCATTCGGTTGCTAGCCGGCTGCCAGTCAAATCCCAGCCAAAGACCAACCAAGATCCCAACAGGGGATCCATTACGGATCTGCCTGGGCCCCATTACTCTAAAATAAATCAGTAACCTTGAACTCTACCTGTTCTTTACAGGAATTTGGAACGATGAACTGAAAAATGTGGTGCCATAAAACATCTGTACAATGCAGGTGCAGCCACATAAAAGTTTCCCACCTAGCCGAAGGTCTTCTTGCTGCCAGCCGGCCATGGGTCAGCTCCCAGCCCTTGGTTTTCTGACAAAGCGGGTTTAACCTCCACTGTAAACATGCACAACTTCATTCCAGCCAAGGACCAACAGATCTGTTCCAGCCCTTTCACAGAGAAACAGAAAATTCTAGGTGGCTGCATCTGTTAGTATCTGCAGTAAGTAAGTGATTACAGATGGTTAAATGCCTGATTTCCGTTGGTTTCGCACTCAGGCCACCGTGTTGAACACGTCTTGCATTTGTGACTGTAAATACCCCTGGTACTACTACCTGCAGCAGGCAGGTTAACCTCAGACTCAGTGCTGCAGTTTGTAGCAGTTGGAATAATGAATGTAAAGCAGCATAATGTGCTCGTTGAGTACAAACAGAGACAGGCAGGTCTGCCCCTGACACCGCCTCTAACAACTCATCATTACCTTTCTTCTCTGCATGCAAACCAGTCCCAGAGCAACACTTGGTAGCTGGGCACCGCGATTTACGCGTCTGTGTGGAAAGAGAAAAAAAAAATATTTTGTAATGAATACCATTTACGATGTAATTAGTTTTATGCAAACTAGTGAAGATGAAAGCAAAAATCTTTATAAATTATGAATCATGTTATAACTTATCAGGGGTGCTTATCATCGAGTTAACGCACCTCCCCGTTAATTAAAAATGTTCACACAGAGTCAAAGGAGGGAGATAGTTCGCCGACAGACTCATCAGGTAGCTCTGTCTCAGAGAAAACCAATTCTGAAGGAAGCCTTTGTTCTCGCTGCTCACTCTTCAAATCTCACATCAGGGCCAGCGCTCGGGTGAGAGAGGTAAACAACAATAAGGATGCAAGACAGGGAGACAGAGGATGGGAAACAAATACTGACAGGTGTAAGAGCATCACTGAGCACTGGCAGGAGTACAGCTACAGACAGTGGACAGAAACCATGCTGACAGAAGACATGAGCTCTAGGTAAAAAGCACTCTGATTCCCCCTCTTTTCCCTTCCTGAATCTACATTCTTCCAAACGTTTGCCCATTGACTAGAAAAATCTCCCCGGGCCCCTGATGGTCCCTGGCTCGGCGCGAGGATGCCCAGGCGCTACAGCAACGCTCATAAAAACTCAATTCATCAAGACGAGCGTAATTTGCTCCGAACGGAAAGCGCCACAAAAGGGGGCGAGCTTGTCAGCGAGACAGGTGGCTGGAGATCTCGCTCTGATACTGAGCGATATGAATAATAGATTCTGCTAAATGTACGCCAGGACCCGGGCTGTAAACACAGCTGCCTCCTTTCCCTTCCAAAAGAACAGCTTGGCTGGATGAGAAGCCCGAGCGCTCTGCCTCCACCTGAGGACTGGGGGGTGGGGGGTGGGGAGGGGAGGGGAGGAAGGGGGGCGATTAACTAATCAAATGCACGGGCTAAATAGGAGGCAAGGAGAGGAAGAGGAGACAGACAAAGGGAGGGGGGGAGAGGTGCAAGTCAGAAGGTTTACCCTCACTGGTTCTGCTAAAGCACCGAGCTGCACAAAGGATGTTGATTAGTGGGAAACTGACTCAATCTAAACATTTAAAGAATCAGCTTTTGGACGTGCACAATCCCTTAACTTCAACAGACTTTTATATCATGTGTAAGGGCTATTTTTTCTTTGTGTAGAATTACAAAACCCTTTATGTTTTGATAAATGAGGTAATCAAGTCAATTTCGTTTCTAGCGCCAAAAAACGCAAATTGGTCTCGGAGGGCCTGATAGTCTGTACAAGTCTTGACATCCTTTATCCTTAGACATTTAATTAAGATAAGGAGAAAATACTTGAACAGAAAAAAAGGGAGAAACCCAAGAAAGAAAGGTAGGGAGGAAGGATCCGTCTTGCAGGTGTCATATAAGGCATTTTTGGACCGTTGGTCGTGTCCACACCGCAAGAACTAGGAACTATCGTGACTCTTAGAACGCCTTTTTTAAGGGACTTTTTTGGCTCTTATTTCAGCGTATGCACTCTCCCAGCAGAGGAGGTACCATGGCTGATGAAGGTGTATGGTGATTGGTCAAACACAGCAAATGGCTTTTAAAGCCTTTTAAACCCCTCCCCTTTTTGTTGTGTCCACACTGCAAGAGCGAGGAACCATCATACTTCTTAGAACGCTGCTTTAAGGGAGTTTTTGGCCTCTTATTTCAAAGTAGATATTCTCTCAGCAGCAGAGAAACCAGCCGTTTATAAAAACCCCTTAGCTGTCAAATAACTCACCCTTTTTTGTGTCCACACTGGGAGAACTGGGAATAAATAGTTTTAGGAAATAATTTTAAGGGACTTTTTTAGCTCTTATTTCAGAGAAGGTACTCCAGACACAACCAATGCAGCATCTGCAACTAAAAACCCACAGCCATGTCAAAACCCCTTTTCTTGTTGTGTCCACGCTGCAAGAACTAGTTACCATCATAGTTCTTAGAGTGCTGTTTTAAGGGCCTTTTTGGCTCTTATTTCAGAGTAGGTACTCTCCCAGCAGAGGAGGAACCATGGCTGATGAAGGTGTTTGGTGATTGGTCAAACACAGTGAATGCAGCATCAGCAACAACCATTTCTAAAAACCCCTTAGCCTTTTAAACCCCTCACCTTTTGTTGTGTCCACACTGCAAGAGCGAGGAACCATCATACTTCTTAGAACGCTGCTTTAAGGGAGTTTTGGCCTCTTATTTCAGAGTAGGTACTCTCTCAGCAGCAGAGAAACCAGCCGTTTTAAAAAAAAACCCTTAGCTGTGGAATAACATACCCTTTTTTGTGTCCACACTGCAAGAACTGGGAATAAATAGGACTTTTTTAGCTCTTATTTCAGAGAAGGTACTTCAGACTCAACCAATGCAGCATCTGCAACTAAAAACCCACAGCCATGTAAAAACCCCTTTTCTTGTTGTGTCCACACTGCAAGAACTAGTTACCATCATAGTTCTTAGAGTGCTGTTTAAGGGACTTTCTGGCCAACAGAATTTTGGGTACTATTATTACACTTGCAGTGTCACATAAGGCGTCACCACTAGAAATACTTGTTGTTTTCATGTATCCTTCATCCACAGTGATGAACTGTGGTGCTTCTGTGAAACAACATGACCCTCACCCATTTAAAATGCCTTTGAGTTCTTCTGCGTAATAAGTGACGTATTACTTTACACAGAGATTAGTATTGCAAAGTAACTTATTACCTTGAAATGAAGGTAACTAGTAATATGTAACAGATGACATTTTGAGAGTATCTTGGTTGTGTTTATGTCGACTGGTCAAACACAGCCATTGCAACATCAGCAGCCACCGTTTAAAAAAACAAAACCTTAGTCATGTTAAAACCCCTTTTTTTGGTTGTGTCTGCACCGCAAGAACTAGGAGTCATCGTAGTTCTTAGAATGCTGTTTTAAGGGGCTTTTTTAGCTCTTATTTTGGAGTAGGTAATCTCCCTGCACAAGAGGAACCGTGAGTTATGTTAATGTCTGGTGAGTGGTCGAACACAGCTAATGCAGCATCGGCAACTGCCATTTATAAAAACCCCTTAGCCGTCTAAATAACTGTCAACACGAACAGAAACAACAGTTTGTAATGGGAAAAAAATGGAAGAAGACAAATGGCCCGACGGCAAAGTCAGGGCTTTACTAAGCAAATATGCAACGGTGGGAATACAACATAATTTTGACTTGTCGAAGCTTAAACTTTCCTATTGGCAGTGCAAATGCAAACAGAAAAAAAGCCCTTGACGGTATGAAGTACTCAGGGAGTACCTAGAACTCTTAGGTCTGAAAACGCCTACATACCGACTAGACGTTTGTAATAGTAGTAGAGTTACAACATGGAATAGAAAGACAGCAGTAAACTGTCAAAGTACATCACATATAACATTAAGTTGTAATAGATATAGAGCTGCATATAGCCAGACTCAGCCAGGAGCTTTATCAGATCGGTGCAGGTGTGTGTGACGCACTCTGCTGCTGAATACCTGAGATGTAGTCGCCATGTCTACGAAGTTCTGCGTGAATGGCAGCAGTGTCTTTTCTCGGCCGTTGCAGGATTTTTGTACACAGTCTTCTACATGCCAGTGTTTTTCTGGTTAAATGTCCATGTTCTTCTTGGAGTATGCCCGGCCCTTGAGCTAAGTTATTAGATTGCAATTGCATCTCTTAGATCGCGTCATATAGAGGAACAGTGACACTTAGTCAACCGTGGATAAGTGGACCCAGGGACCGAGACATTAACATAACTTTAAGCTGAGTAAGACAAAGTAAATGGTAAAATTACACAACACCAGACATTACAGCTGTCTCTACTTACCACCCCAGATGATTTCGGGGGTGGATATCTCTTGATCTTGTACATAAAACCCACCTCTGGTCACCTGAACTGACCCTTTAAGGTGCATTTCAGAGGCCTCTGAGCTCCGAACTTGCAACATTGCAACATTTCCGTCCTCTCGTCCTTGTTTTTGTGTTTCTAAGTCAAACGCTGTGAATAATGCAGAGGCTATGAATGGTGTTTGTTTTGGCAGAGACATTGCGAGCTGCAGCTCTGCAGGATGAAGTCACACATTGCGAGGAACATCGTAGCGGTTTACTCACGGATGTGTTTACTCATGAATTATCACGTGCATCTCGCCCATTGACTCACAATGGACTACACTTCCTTGCTGATGTAATTTTTCCGCGCCAACCACCACCACCACCACCACCCACTCTCTGACACTTCATCGGCGGCTGCTCCTCTGCACATTTGATGACTCCCCAGATGAAATTTAGGAGGATTTTGCCCAGCCGAAGGTAATTAATTCTTCAATTAAAATGTTGTTAAACATTTTTAATGAGTAATTGGCACTGGGGAATCAGATACAAAACTATGTTTAACCAGAGACAGACAGACAACACGGATGTTTCAAAGTTGGTTTCTGCAAATCTGTTCATTGACCCACTTTTTTTTCTCCCCGCGTATTGCACGGCGCAGAAATATAAATAAAAAATCAAATGTGAAGCGTCTCCTGGCACAGAGGATGTGTCCTTCATCTCAGGTGACTACTCCTTCATTTGGCTGCCTCCTTTTTTTTTTCCTGCACGCTCCCTAATTAGGGCACGAGACGGCACACAACAACCTGAGATACAGAGCTGCAGTGAAATATGACATCACAGAGCAGGAACACCATCCACTTAACCTGATTTCACTTCAATGTGAACAAAGACAAGGACAGAGAGATGGAGCAGAGCATGTTTCATTAATCACCAGCAAAATGACAGACAAATAAGAACATGCTTCCACTTGAACGCATGCTGGAAAGCAAAGTATACCTTCCCTAAACAGTGCATGAATGGAAAAAGCTCAGCCTGGTTTTATATTGAGACGTGTCAAAGTTTAAAGCACAGTTGATATTAAAGGAACCATTGAAAACTAACTTAACTTGGACATTTCTGTGACTGGGAGCCTCGTAAATTCATCGAAAATACAAACCTGCTGGATTATAGACAATCTTTCTCGCAACTTGTGCAGGCTTTGAGTTGCCACATCATACATCTACAAGTTGCATACTTGACCAATGATTGGCTTCCAAACTAGTAGAGAATTAATGCTTGTAGGTACAAATCACTGAGCACAGAGAAACTTTCCCCCTTCGGATACATGTGAAGACCAAGCAGCAACCTCTGAGGCTAAAAAATGAAGCCAGTGCCAGAAACTGCAGTTCCTCTAATGGCCACTAGAGGCTGGCTCCAAGAGCAAGTCAATCCATAGACTGTAAAGATAATGGAAGTAGCTACTTTGATGTCACCCATTGGTTTGTGGACTCCCCTTCTAAAGCCTTGGCATTGTAGCTGTAGCCATCTTGCTTTTTATGGAGTCGGAAATGACAGCCTGTCGCTCAAAGCGGCCCACCCTTAATTATACGTAACTTTAGACTTTATAAAAATGTAAACAGGTGACTTGTTGAAATTAGCTATAGAGACCAAAACTGTTTGTGTACCAGGCGGTAAACATGTTTATTTCTGCTGTAAAGTTGGGTATGTTAACATGGAGGTCTATGGGGATTGACTCGTTTCTTGAGCCAGCCACAAGTGGCCATTAGAGGAACTGCAGTTTTTGGCACTTCCACATTGGCTTCATTTTTCAGAGCTTCAGTGGTTGCTGCTTGGTCAGTCCCCATAGACTTACCTTGCCTCAAAATGTCAGGCAAAAGGGGGTCTGGGTGGGGGGGAGTGATTTTTACCTCCGCCCAAGGAGGTTATGTTTTCACCGGCGTTGGTCAGTTTGTCTGTTTGTTTGTCTGCAAAATAACTCAAAAAGTTATCAACGGATTTTGATTAAATTTTCAGGAAAGGTGGATAATGGGACAAGGAACAGATGATAAAATTTTGGTGGTGATCGGTTGAGGCAAAGTGGATAAAACAATAAATAAATTCTATCATCTGACAGCCTCAGCAGCAATTCCAATTTCTAATGAGACGGTGAAAATAGCGCCATCTGGTGGCATCTCTCGTGCTGACAAGAAGTCCAGTGTAGTTTTTTAATCCACAAAACTTGTTCGGGGTATCGGAGGATAACAGCTAGCTGGACTTTTCCATACATGGCAACTTGCACGAGACTCCAAAACTAGCACCACCACTAGCCATTAGCTAGTCTCGCGTGAGTTGCCATGTAAACACAGCAAAAAAAAAAAAAAATTGACCACGGTGAGAAATGATGCTGTAAAAGTGGAGTAAATTCCGTCTTCTCAAGTCAGTTGTGCATGCCGCGACTTCAGGGCACTTGGATTACGACGGACGAGCCGTTCTGACGTTTTTGAAATGCATTAGCGGAGTTTTATTAAGTTTACAAAATGTGGGTTCCATGCACTTCAAGTGTAGCTGTTATTCCGGCTAGCTGTTATCCTCCAATACCCCGAAGGAGTTTTGTGGATTAAAAAACTACGCTGGACTTCTTGTCGGCATGAGGGTCAGTAAGTACTGTCTGTGTTTTCATTCTAAAGCGGCCATTTCCTTTAAAGTTAAGCATAATTAAGGTGCGGCCGCTTGAGTGACAGGTGGATGTTGTTGCTACCACGGCGTCACCATTGGTAAGGCAACATAAACCATGACCTACCCTCAGGTTCACACAATGTGGGCGTAGCAGTAGATGTGCTTTCAGTTCATGACATTAAATGAAATGTTTCAGTTGCCACATGCCTTGCTAAGCATTTGATTTTACTAAAAACTCTATAAGGAGTTGGATATTTAGTTTTTCCAGTAATTTGATTTTGTGTTCATGGTTTGAAGCCTGTTTTCCACTGGTGAACAGTACGTCATAGCTGTAAATGCACCAAATATGGCCACTCTGGTTTTAAATATCCAAGATGGCGATGGCTAAAATGCAAAACCTTTATACAAAGGGCACAACTTTACTCAAGCAATATTGCTGCTCTATTGCTTCTTAGCACCTGTAGCAACACCGAACTCACTGCTCATGAGCAGTTGGTGAATGAGGAAGACAACCTGCGCCATCTTTGGATCAGAAATGACCTTTTTTCTTGGTTAAAACGAAATCTTTTTTGTTCCCTTGCACCTGCCTGATGTCAGCATGTTTCCCCCAAGTCATACATCAAATACCGAAATACAGCATCTTCTCACAATCAAACCAAAATGTAAATATCTGAACATACAGTGCAACATAATTAGGCACATTCTGCCAACTCACATTGACACATCCTCTTTCAGCAACTTCCCCGGACTCCGCAGTCCCCCTCTTCAGCCTGGTGCTGCCTGCCTCACTCCATCCTCTGTAAATCAGCCCCAACACCTGCCTGTCTGACGGAGTCCTCCTCCTCTGCAGCAGGAGGAAGTGGGAGAGCATTTTGTTGCGTATTCACGAGCCGCAACGTTAGCTAATCATGAAGCTAGTTCAGGGAGCCTCAGTTCATTACAGCTCTGCACTCTGTAGGTTCCTGGCATTGTTCTCTCAATTAGAGACTTGTAAATGTGTTGCTTGCTTAATCACCCAAAAACTGGCCCCTAGGACTTCCCCTTAATGCAACCCCATTAAGAGGGGCCATCAAAACAAAAGATCTGCCTCTAATGGCAATAATCCCTCACTTCTGTCACGTCGAAGCCAAACTTGTATCTTAAATGAGCGATGATGGATGAGAGCAGGCCTCTGTGTCAAAGAGCTTTATTACTGGTGATGGATGCGCCGGGCACGCCGCACACCAAACCTCGACCGGGGCCCTTCGCCGTCGGAGCCGTCCCATCCCGAGTGTGTGTCTCACTTAACCCGGCGTCTCTGGAAGTCAGCTGGCCGCTCGTGGCGCTGAGGGGAAACGGAGGGAGAAATAAGGGCTTATCCAAACAAGCTCGTTAGCACAATTAGCGCTCGTTTCCTGCCGATGGACCCCTGGAGCGCTCCTAAAGTTTGACTACACACTGTGGTGACTCGGACTTAGATTGTCGCAGCGCCAGGGAGGAGTGACAAGTGTCTGTGTGTGAGCCGTAGATCTTAAAGCAGGTGGTGCAACATGGAGCGTCTGCAGAACATTTTGTCCTGATAGCTGTGTGCGAGAGGGAGTTTGGGTGAAAATCTTTATAGGTATTTTTCTTTGCTTTGTCCTTGAGGTCTGTGTTTCAAGATGGGCAGGCTTTGCCTAATAGAACAATATCTCATCAGACTTAATCAGAGGTGATTCAGCTGAATCTGTCAATCAGTATGTAAACATTAAAGAGGAACTCCTGTAGTTTTCAACCTAGACCTTTTTTATCACGTTCTTTGTGTCTAAGTGACTCCTGGGAACGTCTGCTTTGACATTGGTTGAGTATTGAGAGAGAGCTGCGTCAGAACAGGCTGCAATATGCTTGTTTTTGCCACTGACAGGCTCAGATTGTTATTAAAAGTGCCTGGCAACGTTACAAAAACGACCCTATAGAGTGGTGATACATAGGTTGACCCATAGTCTGCGGTTGACCCACAGGTTGGACAGTTCAAGTAAGTTTGTTAGAAAGTATCGAAGGTTTCAGGGGGCGGGTCATGAAGTGACAGCGCAACGTTCGGAGTATGTTATTAATAACTTTTAAGATTCGCAACAAGACGAAACCGTTTTAGAACATTGCAGAGAAAAGTTGCAGTGGTGTGAGTTCGACTCAAGCTGGCTGATGGTGTCACCTGTTTCGTGTAGATGACCTGGCATAGACTTATCATCCTGACGTGACTTCAGCTCAACGATGTGGCCAAATGTCTAGGGCTGTAGTCTCCTTGTCGACTAGTCGGTTATTTGCTCGCTATGCTCTCGTCCGACCAAATTCTCATTGGTCGAATAATCGCCGTGTTACTTTCATGAGGAGAAAAGTGCTACATCAACAGCTCTCCAGGATTAATCCATCATTTCCTGCGGCGGGGGGACAGGCTAAGTTACCTGTGAAAATGACAAAGTTGGACTCGCCCACCTTCACGCTCAGCGTCGCGGTGACACAGACCTCCTGTCTGTTTCTGTGAGCTGAAACCATTTCCCTCAGTGGAAACGAAGCTTGTGTTTACTTTAATTTCACAGATAAGAAACAATAAATTGTGAAGACAATAAAGCCTCCACAAAAATAGCATTTTAAGTCGTGTGTGATTTATCCTGGCTTCATATGAGCAGAGGAAATCTCCGCTTGTCGCTAATAACGTTAGCATGTTGTATTTGCTTGGAAAACGTTTGAACCTTGTGAGTTGTAATGGAGCCAAATTGAGTGCCGTTGTTAAATATTGCTGTTGTCCCTGGTTTTATATGAGAAAAGAAAAAGTCTGCTAGCTGCTAGGCTAGTTTATACAATGTAAAATGTCATAGACTTGTGCTAATAACGTTAGCACGTTGTATTTGTTTGAACCTTGTGAGTTGTAATGGAGACAAATTATGTGCCGTTACCTTTGTTAAATGTTGCTGTCGTCCCTGGTTTTATATGAGAAGAGGAAAAGATCGTTAGCTGCTAAGCTAATTTATACAATGTAAAATTTCATAGGCTGGAGCTAATAATGTTAGCATGGTTTATTTGTGTGGAAAACGTGTTTAGTATCAGACAGTTGTTTTGTCAGTGAACCTTGTGAGTTGTAATGGAGCTGAATTATGTAACGTTACCTTTGTTAAATGTTGCTGTTGTCCCTGGTTTTATATGAGAAGAGGAAAAGTCTGCTAGCTGCTAGGCTAATTTATACAATGTAAAATGCCATAGGCTTGTGCTAATAACGTTAGCATGTTGTATTTGTGGGGAAAATGTGTCCAGATAAAGACAAGTGTTTGTCTGTGAATGCTGCGAGTTATAGTGAAGCTGATTTGTGTACTTGTGTTTGAAAGTGTCTCTATTAAACCATGTTTAATGTGTGTTTAATGTGTGTTTTGAGTCAACTAAACTTTACAGCACTTAACACAGTCCTCCACCGCCGACTAGTGTTTTGGAGGTGTAACTGCAGGGTGACACAGACACACCACCGCACAAGTAAAAATAACATGCAAATTTATTTATTTTTCCCACGACCAATCGATTAGTTGAAGATTATGTACGAGTTTTGTCGACCAAGATTTTCCTTGGTTGACTACAGCCCTACAAATCTGCTTATGTGACGAGAAGCAGTTATTCTTGGAGCTGGTTGTCTGAATAACGGGGAAACAGCAGCTTAAGGGACAGGAAACACCTCTGAATGTGTATTGGGAAACTTAAGGTGTGTCAGCTGATGCTACTTGTTTGTCAGATGCTATAACTTGTCATGATGAACTAATTCTTTGGCTTCTCGCGAGTAAACAAACTCAGTTTTCTAATCCTGTGTTTTGAGTCTCTTTATTGTAGAACACCTGCAACTCAGCTGGTCAAGTTGCCAGCGGCTGTTTTGTAGAACATAAAACTCATCACTTGTTTCAGCTGCTACTGCTCGCTGTATGCTTATGCCCTAAGGTCTTTTCTGTAATGTCTTACTTTTACAATACAACCTGAGCCTGTCAGTGGCAAAATCAAGCACTTCTAGAGGAGGTAAATTGAAGGGGAGTGGTTATGCTGCGGCCTGTTTTGCTGCTGCCAGCTGCAGCCCTGTCTCTTAATGCTGGACCTATTTCAGAAGTTGTTCCCATGAGTCACTTTGACACAAAAACATGTGGAAATAGGGTTTAGGTGGAAAAATCCTAGTCCTGAAAAGGGAAATTTTCACTCTGTTAGTCAATTTTTGGCATTTATGTGCATCTCTTTGTTGTCTTGCACTTTTCTATAATATTCCCACTATTATTTTTTGCTTTTACACCATGCAGTATCATTTTTAGTGCACACTTGATCCCTCGCTGTTCTTTTCCAGCCTCAACATCTTTTTTCCTTCCAAAACAATATGAAGAAATTTTGTCTTTTGTCCAACCGTGGCGCACGTTACTGTGAAATCACAAAACACATAAGCTTCATATGCCGCATTTATTTATAAACTGCACTTCACATGAGCCGCAGCCTGATTTTCTGCTCTGTTATCTGAGCTTATGTGTGACTTTCCTTCTGTCTGATACCTCTCTGTGTTCTCCGTGACCTTTGACCTTTGGATTCTCACTATTGGTTGTGTCTAACCCTGTCCGTCCAGGAACTGTAGCTTCCTCTGTGGTTGCACATGGTGTTCCTAGAGTCTCAATATGAGAGCATACTCTGAGGGAACACAATCTACAATGTAAATGTTGTCCATGTGAGCATTTCTAAATAAATCCGCCGCTTTTCCCGCACGCTGCACGCCGAGCGGCTGCAGCCATTAAGGTGCAGCACAAAGACACATAAACCCTCCAACGTCGTATCTTCTTAATTATATATGGAAGCCATTATATTCCCCAGACGGCACGGTATATTTAAAGAAACCAGAGTCCTTCAAACACTTCTCCTCTCAGGGATCTCATACTTAACAGGAGATCTGCTCTTAAGGGAGCCTCCTTTGGGTACTCAGGCTGGAAAGAGCCAATCACAAGCGCAGTGCCGCCCCAACACTCAGGCTCATTACATATATTTGAAGAGCAACGTTTGCAGATGAACGTCTCAGCAGAGAAAGAGTTCCTTGTTCAACATTGAAGGCAGCAGAAGATAAATTTATATTTGCAATGCAAACAGCGTGATAGTAGGATCAGTTTGAGGTGTTCGTCACCTCTCTGCTGTTTGTGTTAAAGCTGCTACTAGCAAATGAAACAATTAAAGATCATATTATTAAAGCACAAAAGTCCACTCCAGTAATCAGCTCAGCTGTGATTTAAAAGAGAAGTCACTGGTTTAACTTTAAGAAAAAGAATTAATCAATAAAAAAATAAAAATAAGGTAACATACATGCATCGTTTTAAGGTGTTTGCATTATTATGGTTTTATTTAATTAAATTTTTATTATTTTTGAGTTACTAATTATTATGTAACTCCTATGAGTCTTATATAATCTTACAAATGGAATTCTTATAATACAACTAGCATCATTTTTATTTATATATCTGAATCCAGAAGTTGCGGTGATATTTATTTTATTCAAGCCATTTTAACTTATTTATTTTAATTGCAAATTAGTACCTTGTTTATTTATTTATTTATTTATTTAAAATATCAGTAAGTCATTTCACTCAGAGATATTAAATTGTCAAATTATTTTATTCAAGCTATTCTAACTTACCTATTTTAATTCCATCTTACTCAAACGTGTCCATGCAAATTGTGACCTTACGTAAATTGAGTATAAGAAAGTCGTTTCACTTATGTAAATCCTATACGTCTTTCATCGTCTCTTATAATCTCACAAAGCCAGTTGGTTTTGTGCGACCAACATGGTTTGCTTTGACCTCCAAAAGCTTAATAAAGTTGTGTTGATGGTTAGTGGTTGAATTAATTTATTAGATTTATTTAACTTATTTATTATAATTCCAGTCTACTCAAACATGTCCAGGTAAATTATTACCTTTTTTCTTGTTTGTTTGAGCAGTAGTTAGTAATTTAAAATTGTTCAAACCCGATTGTTCACGTACAACTAACATGATTTGCTTTGACCTGAATAAGCTTAATTAAGTTGAGTGAACTCAAATTAATCCAAGAGTTGTGTTGATATGTTTTTTTTGTTTGTTTTTTTTTCAAGTTATTCTAACTTTCTACTTTAATCCCATTCTTCTCAAAATGTCCATGCAAATTTTTACCTTATTTTTGTTGAATATGAGAAAGTTAATTCATTTAAGTAAATCCTATTAGTCTTTTATAGTCTCATATGATCTCACAAACCCCTTTCCTTTAGCACAACCGACATGATTTGCTTTGACTTCAAAAAGCTTAACTAAGGTGAACCAACTTAATTTTTACTATTTAGTATTACTAAGTCATTTCACGTAAGTAAATCCTTTGAGTGTTTTGTAGTCTCTTATAATCTTACAGACCCAGTTGGTTTAGTACAACAACCATGATTCGCTTGACCTTGAAAAGCATAATTGAGTTCAAACAACTTAGATTATTTTATTCGATTTATTCTAACTTATTTATTATAATTCTGTTTTACTCAAAATGTCCATGCAACATGTAACCTTATTTTTATTTATTTAGTATTATTAAGTCATTTCACTTAAGTAAATCTTATGATTTTTTTTTTAATCTTACACACCCAACTGGTTTAGTACAACCAATGTGATTTGATTTGACCTTGAAAAGCTTAATTGAGTTGAAACAACTTAAATTATTCCAATGGTTGTGTTAATGTTAGTGGCCAAATTATTTTATTCAATTTATTCTAACTTATTTATTATAATTCCATTTTACTCAAAATGTCCATGCAAATTTTGACCTTATTTTTGTTGAGTATGAGATAGTTAATTCACGTAAGTAAATCCTATTAGTCTTTTATAGTCACATATGATGTCACAAACCCAATTTGTGTAGTACAACCAACATGATTTGCTTTGACCTCAAAAAGCTTAAGCTTTTTTAATTTATTCAAAAGTTGTGGTGATATTAAGTGGTCATTTTTAAAAAAAAGTTTCAGCTATTCCAACTTATTTATTTTAATTATGTCCTACTCAGAAATGTCCATACAAGTGTCATTTTATTTATCTATTTATTTAAAATATTAGTAAGTCATTTTACTTAAGTGAACCCTATGATTATTTTATAACCTTACAAACTTGGTTGGTTTAATACGCCAAACATGATTCACTTTGACCTTGAAAAGCTTAATTTAGTTGAACAAATTTATTAATCCAGAAGTTGTGGTGATGTTTAGTGGTCAGATTACTTTATTTGTATTTATTTTTTTGTTTTAATTCCATCCTACTCAAAAATGTTCATGCAAATTGTTACCTTATTTATTCATGTATTTATTTATATCTTTATTTTTAGTCATTTCACATAAGTAAATCCTATGTGTTTATAATCTTGAAACTCAATGGGTTTCGTACAACCAACGTGATTTGCTTTGACCTCAAAAAGCTGAATTTAGTTGAACCAACTTAATATTAATCCAAAAGAAGTGATCAATTTATTTTATTATTTTTTATTCACAAATATTGATGCAAATTGTAAACTTACTTTTTTCAGTCAGAAAAAATAACACGTTTCAGTCCCAGTTTATTCCAAAGCACTTTTGTCCTAATAGTTTCTTCACAGTTTGAGTGCCGTCGTCTGTGCACAAAATCAGCCATGCCCAGAGTGTGTGGTGAGAATCAGTCAATTATTGATCAAAGATACTAAAAACTGACTTCTGCAGGTTCATGCACCAGAAACTCACACTGTTGAGAAACTATTTTCCCTTTTCACCTCTGCAGTCAGCAGAGAGTTCATTCAAACACCAACTTTACAGGAAGACACACACCAGAGGAAAGGTACGAAAACACTGTGCTTCCAGCAGGAAGTGCCTCCACACCTCAGACTGTAATTAACGGCGTTGCAGAGCGGGGGCTTTCAGCCACATTAGCAAGCGTTTCCAGTGACAGGTAATAAAGCAGATCGGTTAATTGCAAATGAATGCACACACCCCCGTTCCATTAGGCATAAATAATTTGGCCACTTGGGTATGTGCCTCCCAAATTACTTATTCTTTTTGTGTCTCAAATTACCTATTCTTTCTGATGTTGCCTTTAGTTGATTAGCGAGCTGTGCGCGACTAGCCATTGGCTTTTTCCAGGTTTTTTAGCCTGTTTTCATTTTTCATAAGGTGAAGAAGTGTTCACGTCGGGCTGCTGCGGATTTGTTGTTGTGCTTTTGTTTGTGGGGCAAGCCACTTTCATTACAGGCATAATTTATGCAGTTATTCCCAACTTTAGCATTTTTTGGTGCGACTCTGTTCGGGCTCCTCTCCTCACACCTTGTATGGTTTTTGCTCGGGGATGTAGGACGAATATTAAATCACATTGCAGTGGGCTTATTGCTTTGTTTTCATCTGCTGCACACATATAGCCAGTACATACAGTTCTTCACATTCATGAAAGATTTATTTCCCTCGCATGTTTTTAATACACATAAACATATCCCAGACAAAGGGCTACTTGTGAGTGTCGGCTCCTTGCTGCTGATTGCGTGTGATCCTGGTGATCTCAGAGTTAAAGTTTACTCTGCTCTTGATCTCATTAGAAGTTGTTTTCCGTCTGAGCGTGAACTAAAAGACCTGTAAATGTAGAGCAAGATGGGTTTCCTCATACATGCATATTATCATGTAAATCCCCTATGACATAATCAATTTTTAATTTCAAACAGCCCTATTTTTGAAATTCAGAGGAATTTTCCCGGCGTTTCTTTTCTTACATGTACAAAAATGACTCGAGATGTTTAATGAGTTTCATTTTCAAAACTCTCTCTCCCCTTTTCTGCAGGCACTTCTGTGCAGATTTCATGTTGTGTTAGAGCAATAGAAGATATGAGTTTTGTCCTTTTGATTTTTTTATCACTTGATTTCACAATGTGCAAATAGCTTACAGTAACCTGCAGGCATGGCGGGGGATTCTGAAGGCTGCGAGACGCTTGTCCAGGCTGCGTGTCAGCAATGTGCATGGTTGTTATTCAGAGGCGTTTGCATTAGCTGCCTCCTCTATACTTTTATGGACACATTTTTTTATTTTCCTTTCTGCACCTCGCAGCGGGGAGCCGGATCAGCCGATCCTGTTGTTTTGATACCCATTGTTTGATTGTTGAGATTTAGGACGGGCGCACATCGACTTCTTTTGTCAACCTCTGCGAATGAAAGCCGCCCTCCTCTGCGTAGATTTACATAGATGTTTACTTGTGTCTTCACAGAAATATGCTGCCTGAGGTTCAACTGAAGCAAGAAGCATCTTCTGTGACAATTAAAAAACTTATTTTTCATGCAGTCCACCGACTCACAAGCAGATTCATGTTTATCAGATTAAACAAATTCAATATCAAATATCAAAATATCAAATTATATGTTCAGGACATTCAGTAAGTGGACAGGAAGAGTCTTTCATTAAGTTGAAGGAGAAAAAAAAAGCTTTGTTTGGGTTTGGTTTTTGTGTCATTCAAGGTCAAGTTGATCAAAGTGAGTTTTCCAAAATGCAGAATTAGTCTCAGGTCATTTGGGTTCATTGATGTCATACAGGGTGGAAATTAGAAATAGGAAGGATACTCGTGAGCAACTTGCAACTTCAATTTGTCTTCATTGTCGGGATGGGGGGTGACATGAGGCAAAGGGCCACGGGTCGGACTCAGGCTGTATGAAGCGCACTCTCTACCAGGTGAGGCAGAGGTCACACCTGAACTCTGTACTTTTAAGGATAGCGATCAAATGACGTTCATGCTACTGAGCAGGAATTCACATTTAACAATTAGCGCCGAATTTCAGAACCCGAGAGTGCACCTGGGTGAGAGTATAGACAACCAAGTCTCACTCTGAAGTCGTCGAAAACCAGCAGGAAAACGACAAAGTTAAGGCAACATAAGTCCGAGGAGGACGGGCAAGAGGGGTGGTGGATGGGTCTAATAACCACGGACTTTCACCCGGGAGGCCAGTGTTTGTGTCCTGTAAGATTATAAAGTCACTCTCTGTTGTTTTTTTTTGTTTTTTTGTAAACGACAAAAATGTGAATTCGCAGTGTTGTACCAACGTGGTGCTTTTAATTTGAAAGAGACTGTATGCAAACTAGGGATAGACCGATATGGATTTTTTAGGGCCGATGCCGATACCTATTTTTTTCTATCACCCTTAGCCGATGACCGATTATGGACTGCCGATTTTCTTGAGCCGACATTTGGGGCCAATACTGCTTTTGCTCCCTCAATTTACATCAAAAAAATTACACAATGATAACAAATATTACAGGTCTCAAGTTTAAAATAAGAAACTTTTATTGAACAGTAAAAAATACTAAAACAAGATGGAAAGTTGAGGTAGAAGAGATAGAATATTATTATTATTATACATTCAAATAAAAAAAGAGTTCAGTGCTCTTAAATCTTCCAGTAATGTCTTTATAAAATAAACAAATATTTAAGCTGAAGCATAAATAAAACAACAACTACTGTACACAGTAGGATTCACTGCATGTGCGCTGCAGGGTCTTCCGGCAACACAGAGCTGCCCGTGGATGCCTGTCTGTAAATCATGCCAGGGAAAAATAAATCTGCAAACCCACGCGCGTATCGGCCGATGCCGATACAAGTAAAAAACTCAAATATCGGCCCAATATATCGGTCGGCCGATGTATCGGTCTATCCTTAATGCAAACTGTACATTTCCTTTGAAAACAGAAGTGTATGTTGAAAGCAGACAATGCAGGTAACAGGCTGAAGTTGACACGGCGTCCCAGCACGTCAACAACCAACACACCCAGGGTACCTTTCACGTTGTATGTGGACGTGGAAAGTCCATGACCAAACGTGGACATGTGACGAGGTCACAGTGAGAATGTGGTGATTAAACAATTCGTGCACCTGGTTGAGAGTATAGCGAGAAAGAGAGCAAGACTACTGCTGTGTCTCAAATCGCGTACTTCTGTACTTAAACTTAATAATGCAGTAACTTTACAGGAACATACTGTAAAATCACAGTAATGTAACGGGCTTTAACTGTTTCACAGTAATTAACTGTAAAAATGACAGTAATTTTACAGAAGCTTACTTTTTAATCACAGTAATATACAGTATGGAGTTTAACTGTGAGATTACAGTGAAATACAGTAATTTAATGAGAGAATACAGCTAAATACAGTAACTTTACAGGAACATACTGTAAAATCAGAGTAATGTAACGGGCTTTAACTGTTTCACAGTAATTAACTGTAAAAACGACACAGTAATTTACTCTGGACTCTGTGTGGTGCTGCAGAGATTCCCTGGTCGACAAATCGTGTTCAAGATGTACAGCAAGGCTTTTTGTTTGGCACGGCCCCAGCAAAAATGACATCATCTGTTTGTTGTTGTTTGTCGACAGCGTTTTTGCGCTATGCCCTGGTGACTGACTGACAGGCTGGAGGATGTAGGGACGAGGTTGGGAGGAGAGAGGAAGGGGGTTTATAAAATGCTCCAAATAATAATGTTGAAATTGAGATGTTTAAACTCTATTATTATGACTGAAATTATTGTTATTAGAATAAATACTGTGACTGAAAAATCTGTGAAATCTGACAATGTAGAGCTAAAATATAAGTTTCATTTTGTCGTCTTTGAACGACTTGATTGGCTCTTCTTACCAAAGTCTGTCTGAAATCTGTCCAATCAGGTCAGTTTGTCTCCACTCAGCAGCGGAGCAGGTGTCCGTCATTTTCACAACTTTGTCTTCTCATTTATTTAGATTTTAACCTTCAACAACCTCCATGTGAAGCGGAGGAGATTTGAAAATCAGATTTTTTTTAAATGAAAAGTCATCAAAGTGAAGCCTTCTGTGCAGATTTAATTTAATTTCCCTCCTAAAAATGCGGCGAGACTTTCACCAGTCAAACTCCCAGAAGGAGGTGTGATGGTGACCAGACCCCCTCCCGTCCTCTCCCTTACCCCCCCGCGGAGCGAGCCCGCATGTCGTCCCCAGGTTGCGACAGCCCTAATTAAAATGTCCTTCCTCATTATCATCGATTGCCCCGCGCATTTTGGAAAACAACTGCAGTGCTGAGCTCTGGCAGCGGCGGCGACGGCGGCCAAATATAGACATGTGACACTGGTCTTTAGCCCCGTCAGATGGTCCCGGTCCGACATGAGAGCGAGAAAAGTGGGGCAGCAGCCGAGTCTCCCCAGTGGACGCTGGACCACAGCTCACACACACACACACACACACTGAGACACACTGAGACACACTCACACACAAGACCGCAGATGGCCGGTGCCCCATTCCAGGGTTCATCAGCCACACGAAGAAAAAAACACACACACACAAGAAAAACAAACTTGCAGTCATTAATGGTATGATTTATTCATTAACAAGTGAGTGCTGTGAAGAAAGTTTCTCATTTATACAATCTGTGACCATCTTTCTGAGAGCTTCACTCGACTCCAATAAAACACCTTCAATTATTAATAATGTTGAAATGCTCCACTGAAATGAGAATATTTGGAAAACGACAACTTCTTCTGCTCAGGTTTAATCCTCAGATTTATAGCAAGGACCAATTCCACTGGTTCGATGGGACTTTTGTACATTTAAAAGTCAGTAAGTCATCTGAAAGGTGTCGGAAAATGTACAGTGTGATGAAAAGGAGTCAATCAATGTCTTTGTCATTGTACAGCTGCAGACAAGCAGGCACATTAAAGACTATACACATAAGTCGAAACAAAACAATAAGTATAAAAAACGGAATTAAAGCAGAGTACGATAAATTATTCAACGTATCTTCATAGAATCAAATGCACGCACAACAGTTTGCGTAATATCCTACGAATTTGCACCCCATGAATGACGTTACATTCTGAATGTCCAATTATGTAATTTACGTGGAGTTACTGTGATTAGGCTTCGGAAAAGAAACATGACTCAAAGCTCACTTAAAGTCACCGCCCCAACCTGCCTCCTTACAAGGGCTTGCGACTGCTTACTTTTGTACTGCCATCATCGCGTTTGTCACGTGAGTGCAGCCTTTCAAAATACGCGGGATATGTATAAATTTGGCAGCATTACTTTTCTTAGGAAAACATATGAAAAGTTTGCGAACGCAGCCTGAATTATTGGACATAGCCACGTCGGGCAGAAAGGTCATTAGCCGGCAAGAATTCATTTGTTGCTTGGTCGCAGAAAAAAACAAACAAATGTGAAACTCTATCAGGAGCTGCGCCTCGTCAAAATAAATCAAAACCTGTATGACTGGACCATGTGGGAATTTAATTTGAAAGAACAGACACAGGAAGTGGCCACAAGTAAATCTCCAGGGCTGGTACCTGCGGTTATTCCACAGACTAGTTAATAACATGTCGGGCAGGAAATCCAAAGTGTGGGATCATTTTGAGACCTTCATGGGGTCCACGTTTAAGAACAGCATAACTACCGTAAAACATCTGTTCACAAACTCTCACACAACTCGTGCAGTATCATCCAGGTCTCATTTATCCAGTCGTTTTCTCAGGACTCCCCAAACAGACAGCCCAAACTCGTCTACGCTCTTTTCAAAGCCAGACTCCACTGAGAAAAACAGTAATTTTACCTTTCTGAACACTGGAGTGGTGGGTGACAAAACGCACACTTATTTTTCTAGGGCTGCCACCAAATAGTTGACTAGAAAGGTCGGCAAGATTTTATTGGTCGCTTAGTTGTGGGACTTTAATTTGAAAGGACAGACACAGGAAGTAGCCACGAGTACATTTCCAGGGCTGGTACCTGCAGTTATTCCACAGTCGGGCAGGAAATCCAAAGTGTGGGATCATTTTGAGAAGGTGAAGGACGAACCCAAGGTGATATGTAAACTCATCTTCATTGGTCGACTACAAACATGATGTATCATCTGAAACATGGCAATGGCAATGACGTGCCACCAAAAAAAAAAAAAAAAAAGATCTTGTGTCTCTGCGTCGACGCAACGCTCAAACCAGTGCAGGTGCTAGCACACTGCAGGCCTCCCCCACTCCTCCCAGTAGCGTAGTGGTAGTTTAGTGGGCAGCAGAGAGCTGCTGTCGTTTTGACATGATGACGATACAGCGTGTTTCAGGGTTCACGTGACGTCAGGTAACTCACCGGCCCCCCCAGAGAGCAGGTAAAGTGTAATGAGCTGGGGAGGGGGGTGGCTTTATGTAAGATAATATTTCAAATTAATAGTTAACTAATTTATAGTATTAGAACAAAATAAAAGATAAACATTTAGATTTTATTTCCCCCTGTGGATGACGCAGCACTTAGCATTTGCTGACACGGCCTATGCAACAGGCAGGCACTGGCTCAAATGTTGTTGAAAGCAGTCTGTCGTCTACTTTTAACTTGTTCTCCAGCCTTTTAAAAACCTGCGTACATGCGTTAATGCTTTATTTTGACCGAAACAACAAGCTGAAAGTAGCTAAAATGCCCCATAAAACTGCAGGGCTAATCTCAATAGGGTATAAACTACACCCAGCCTCATGCAGTAATTTGAGTCATTGTTCATATTGAAATAAAAATATTAAGTGCAGCTTTAATGCTGGTTGAGTCACAGTGGCCTACAGTTGACCTAAACATTAAAGCCGTACTTTGACTGTATCTAAAGACAGGAGAAAGGCTCAGTGCTGCAACATGTTGCCATCAATCATTCATCAGCCAATGTGGGCACTGAAACACGTCAGCCAATAAATGATTCATGGGAACATATTGCCTTCCATGAACCTTTTTTTCTCTCCTCATCTTAGATATTATTTCCAGGAGCCTGTGTGTCCTATAGGGAGGCAAACAACTCACTTACTGCCCCTTTAAATACCAGCGTGCATTTTTATAACCGAGGCTGCAGGCTTTAGCCGCTTGACGGACAGATGGACGGACGAATGGACAGACTGAGTCAGGCAGACAGACACACAGGCATGTCAGAGGAGGCACGTTGCCGGCTGGCGAGGCTGGAGAGAGGGAGCATCTGCCGGCGGGTTTGAGGAGCAGCCATGGCTTCTGTGAATCAGGATCTCCCCTGACGCCGGTGGCGGGCCAAGAAGGGCCGCGGCGGTGCCAACGGGTCAGGGGAATCACAAATGGTTCAAAATATCATCATCTAAAAGGGTCGGGGATATCTGAACCTTCTGATACGCCGTTAACACCTGCGCAGGATATTTACCGTCTTTATGAAAACCAGAATTTAAAGAGGTGATTTTTTTTTTTTCAGCAAGAGGTCTCCTGTTGATCAGGCAGTGCAGGCAGGACTGTGACATCATCCTCCTTTACTCTTTGAATAGTTTCTGTTGGTGTTTGTAGTCGTGGCTGCTGATGCTGCTCCTGCTGACACCCAGATCTTCTTCTGCTGTTTATCCAGAACAAAGTGAATCATAAATTGCAGATGCAAAGTGTTCAGAAATTCAAATGAAAAACACTGCGGCATACTTGATGGATGCTGGGTTACTGCAAGTGGACATAGGGCCTTTCAAAAACCAAACCCCACCTACTCCCGCTCCGTCTATAGTCACCTTGACAGGTGAATGAAGCTCCCTTCATGAAGGTGTAGGGTATAAACACGGCGGCAAGCTTCGGGGCAAACTTCCCTCTCTGCGCTGGAGAGAAGAACTGTCATATCTTTCCGTAACCACAGAGAAAAATAAAGTGTTATCCCAGTTTTCTTCTTCTTCTTTATGTAGCACTTATGCAAAAATTAAGAAAAATAAAAGCAGCACATACATATTAAACATAAGTGCTACAAATACATTAGAGAAGATTCTTCTAAATTTTTGTATCTTATGTTTTATATTATGTTCGTAAATACAATATAACATTTAAGATGTTGACGTCTGTATGACGATAGGTCTGTACTTATTTGTACAGAGCGTCTTCCGTGATGAACACAACGCCGTTGCACATGGTCAGGGTGTTATAACCGACTTCCACTCCTAACTAGTTGGTTTGGGACGGCGCTCAATGTGGTGTACCCTCCCTGTGAATTTTAATGTTTATTTATGGTGACCATATTTTGATTTCCAAAAAAGAGGACACTCCGGCCTACTTATATGATACTCGCAGTTTACTCAAAGATGCCTTATAATTTTAATATATTTAAAATTTATATGTATGGATAGAAAATTCAGTTATATTACAAAATAATATCTCTCAAATACAGAAATTCAGATAGGCCCCAATAGGGGACACATACACACACTAGAGTGTGGCGATCCGAGCCCGACGGGTCGGGCCGGTTTGGTCAAAAATGTATAAATTGTATTCGGGCTCGGGTCGGATTCGGTCAGCTTTCAGTAAAAATGTAGTGTAAAATAAATGAAATCCTATTGTCTGTCCTGTTTGTTGCTTGGGCACTGTTATTTACGTGACAACACCTGAACATAACACACACAGACACACACTGGCTGTTTGTTTCTACCTCTCTCCTCGCTGGAACCCTCGGACCTCCAGCCGCCCGCTTCCGCCTTGATTAAACACTGAAAATAAAATAAAAGAGGGAGACAGGTGTCTCCTATTTTATCTTATTTTGTTTTATTTCTCCCTCTCCTCTCGCTGGAAGCCTCAGACCTTCCGCCACCCGCTCCCGTCTCAAACACGGAGGTCTCCCTCTCCGCTGAGCACCCACGGCCTGTTAAATAGCCTGTAACCATAACAACTGTGTGACACAAACTTGGTTCGGTTTCGGACAGAACAAAACAGAATGACTGTCGGGATCGGACAGAAATATGCGGCCCGTGCCGCACTCTAACACACACACACACACACAAGGAAAACCGGACATTATCATCAGTTTATAAACACCCCCCAGACAGGACGTGAAAAGTGGACATATCCGGGCAAAAGAGGACGTTTGGTCAGCCTAGTTTATTTATCATTAACGACATTAAAAAACTGTTTTAACATTTTTGTAAACTAACATGTGCATCATGCATCTTTGTCAGGCACCTTTTCCTGTCAGTTTTGCCGAACCTCAGTCGTGGTGGTGAGTCTTGTGTCTCCCTAGCTCGGCTCGCTGTGGAACCCAAGTTCAAAAACGGGAAAAGTCCCAAAAGAAATGAAGAGAATTTCACAGTGTGTGGAATCATTTGCTATCAGCACCAATGCTGCACAATTAAAGCACCAAATAATCATATATGGCCCAGTTTACCTTGTGGTGAAACATATTAATGAATCCTCATTTAGACCTATCAGTAACCTGATGTTGGTTGGCTGACTAGACTTATATTTTACCTTCATTGTAAGGCTGGAATGTGGTTTGCAGCTCCAGACAGGTTGTTTGTGTTTGGAGGAGGCGTCACAAACCAAAAAGATCAGGGTAAGTGTTCAGATTTATTCAAGTGTTTGATTTTAACTCAGTAATTTTACCTAAAAACAACCCAGTTGCTAGAAGAAAATGGCATGGTCGTTTTCTTTTTGTATGCGTCATGCATATCATATCAGTGTTTTGAAAGTGACATAGTGTACGAGACAGTTTTGTCATCAGGAGGTGGATTACTTCTCGGCAAGATGCCTGCAAAGCTGCAGACGATTGTTCGAGACCAGAACCTGCTGCTTCTTAGGCACCAAACATTGATGTGTTGTGGCAACCTGTCGCTGTTTTTCCAGTGAACCATAGTGCCACAAAAAGCGTTAGTTTCTTCCTGAGCTGTCGCTGCATTTCAGCGAACAAGTGTTGATTTTTACTGAGGCATCGCTTCGTTTCCTGCGGGGATAGCGCCATGAGAAGTGGTTGTTTTTTATTGAGACGTCACTGATTTTCCAGCAGGGGTTGTCGCCCCCAAAACTGGGCATTCTCAGCCAAGACATGATCTTTTCCCAACCATAACCAAGTGGAAGTGCACAATGCCAACACTGAATGTGAGAAGGAGGAAACAGATATTGGCTGATCTGGACGAAAGTTGAACCTCTCCAGAGAGAATGAGGGGAACGAGACGGATACAAAAAAGTTGGAGAGCACTATTTTACAGCGAGTAGTAATAGATAGTCTTTTCACGTCAGCATGAGAAGCGACTGGTTGCTGTTATTGTTTACCGGCACCTGCTGCGTTTACTGGTGTGTATTTTTCAAAGAAGACAATCCATGTCCCAGAGCATCAACAGCCAACACACCCAGGGTGCCTTGGACGGCGTGTTTCGATGCAGAAAGCCCGTGACCAAACGTCGACACGCGATGATGTGTCTCAGGAGCTGAAGTTGAAGCCATCGGTATGAATCAATGACAAATTAAATTCTGCTCATTTCGTCCCTCTGAAGCCATAAAACTGTTTCCTTTTTGCCCCTTGAAACATGAGAGACTTTAAAAAAAGCCTTTAAGGGCAGAGTGCAACACAACAGTCACACACGTCCGAATTCTCCAAACCCGATTGCCAGAGCTCGCCCGAGTGCTTCTCCTCCCTCCTGCTGGTTATCTACGGAGAGCCACAGAAACCAGAGCAGGGGGGGCTTACCAAACACAGCCGCGGCCCATTTGACCACAGGGGAGGCCTGTCAATGGCCCAGATAGTTCTGGTAATTTCTCAGCGTTGACTCCACCACTGCTGCTGTGTTTTACATATTCAGAGAGGGAATGGAATATGGGGGGACTCCCTTTGTTCTGATGTGTGTGTGTGTGTGTGTGTGTGTGTGCCGGATCGCCGGGGCAGGGGCCGCGCTCTCCTCCGTGGATACGCCTTGAAGTCGAGAAAGGCGTAAGGTATATTTGAAATACTGAGGAGTGAGGCAAAGGGAAGTAAACAGGATTAGCGTTATCAGGCGCACTTGCAAGGGAATGCACACACAACCACGCTCGCAAACACACACACTCACACGAGGATTTGCAAATGAAACATGAATAAGTAAAGCAATAAAGCATTCTCTTGATACGCTGGCCTCCGTCGGAGGAATATTACTCTTCTCGGACCATGTGGGCAAATAAGTGTTTTTCTTAATCTAAGTAGTCGAGCATGATTCTGAATGGAATGATAATTGACCCAAATGCCGCTCCTCTGTGAAGGCAGTGACAGCGACTCATGGCTCATAATGCCGTGGAAGCGCGGGAGGCGAATACGCAGGAGGCGCCGATGCTTCAATTGCAACCAAACAGGCGATCAGTTAAAATAAAAAAGCGCGCTCGCCACTCAAAACGTCAAGAAAATGAGCATGTGTGCGTGCCCCCCCCTCCTCCCCTCCCGCGGCGCGTTGAAGAATGAACGTGATTTTCTGAAACTTGTTTCTGCGTGTTTTCTGAATATCAGATATCAGAGGGGCCGTAATTTTGCACCCCCTCCCTCCATCCTCTCCTCCCTCCCCCTGCCCCCCACAATACAAGCGGCGGATGGTGCTAATTTCAAAAACATCATCTCCTCCACGCCGAGTTCAGGAAGTTGATTTATAGACGGTGCTCGTGGAGTTAATTGCAGTGCGCGACACCAATCAGTCTTTGGGGAGATTTCTAAGGCAAGCGGGGATTAAATCGACACCCAGCACAAACAAACAAACAAACATATTCATATCTCCCATATTTATTTATCAATGTTTTAGATTGCGGTCTGCCTCCGAGATTGCCCCCTTTTTCTGCCGAAGATTCAATAAGTTGACAGAAACATTGTCAGCACCGGGGTGTCGCTTTATATCAGCGCTGCCAACAAATCTGTCTTTGGGAAAATGGAAATGTATGTGTTAAGCACGCCCAAGTGATGCAGCCCCCCCCCCCCCCACCCCCAGCACCCCTCCCTTGTTGGATCCACGAGAGTTGCTCCTCCACAAAATGATCATCGTTGTGTTCGGAAGCATTCATCTTGATTATAGAGACAGAAATGCTTTGATAATGATCTGCGGGAGACGGTCGTCAGAAGTTTGTCAAAAAGCACTAAATGTCAAATCCCCGGCGGTGGTATCTAACTATCTGGTGGTGTGACACAGGCTGTCACACACACACACACACACACATTTAAACACACACACATACACACCTCCCCACCCCGGACTTGGCCAATGAGACGTATGCCTCTTATTGCCTCCCATGCCTCCTCACTGTATTGCACTGAGAGAGATGGAGTGGAGAGCACGCAGCTGCAGACCAACAACAGCAGCACAAGCAGTGTGTGTGTGTGTGTGTGTGGTCGTCTGGCAGAACACGTATGTTCAGGGACACAAAAACACTGCAGGAAAATAGAGGCAGGATTCGGCGCATTTGTTTGTGTACCGAGTGGTTCTGTTGGTTAAATGTGTTTCCGTCACAGTCAGTGAAGAAACGTTTGAAACAATCAGTTCGGGATTGATCTGGAGCTCTCACAATTGTTCCAGTAAACATTTTGGAGTCAATGTGAACGATGTAGTGAAGTGGACATTTTAAGAGACTGGAAAACACTTTGAGTCTTTGAATGAATGAACGTCCGACACCTGGAGAAGCAGTCACAAGTTGAGAAAGGTTGTAAATACGCCAACAGTTGAGCCTAATTTAACTGGCTGGAGGTCTGGGCCAATCCAGGAGGTCACGAGATGTGTCATTATGTGTCCACTCTAAATTCAGAGGTTTTTGTGGGTCCCTGAATGCAGCACAGGCAGAACTCTCCACGAGCTCTCTTTCCTCTGCAGCAGTTTGTGGAGTTTGAGTTGTGTTGTGGATAAATGATCAGTCGGATCAGATCAGATCAATGGACGAGCGGAGCAGCTGCTGTGAGTGAATGCAAACTTTTAAACCCAGCGCAATAAACGATTAAAGAGATAGTGCACCCAAAAATGAAAATTCAGCCATTATCTACTCACCCATATGCCGAGGGAGGCTCAGGTGAAGTTTTAGAGTCCTCACATCACTTGCAGAGATCCAAGGGGAGAGGAGGTAGCAACACAACTCCACCTAATGGAGGCTGACGGCGCCCCAGATTCAAACGTCCAAAAACACATCATTGAAACCACAAAATATCTCCATACTGCTCGTCCGTAGTGATCCAAGTGTCCTGAAGCCCCGACATAAAAAATTAATCACCTGGTTTGTTTGTTCTGGAGAGGAAGAGATCACTCCAGAAAATTCAGTACCTAGTAAAAACCTCCTCAACATCTGGCTCTTTTAAGATATCAGAGAAGAAAGCGACAAGCTGAACAGCATCAGAGAAACACAAATTTATAACGTGAAACTGCTTTATTCAGTGTTTTTACTGGGTTAAATCATGTGGTCTGTTTGTTTTGGAGAGGACGAGACCTCTGTGGATAATTCGGCTCCTGGTAAAAACCTCCTGAATATCTAGGTCTTAAGTTATTGGACAAAAAATGTGAGTGCACATTAGCATGTGCAGGACGAGCCGCACGTCTTTGGCATGCCAAACAGTGTTGAAGAAACACTCATTTTTAACGTTAAACTGCTTTATTCAGTGTTTTTACCGGTTTAAATCATGTGGTCAGTTTGTTTTGGAGAGGACGAGACCACTGTGGATAATTCGGCTCATGGTAAAAACCTCCCGAACATCTGGATCTGAAGTTATCAGGGGAAACAAGTGAGCACACTTTAGCAGGTGCTGGGCCAGCAGCCTGCCTGTGACGAGCTGTAAATGTTGATTTGTAACATCAAACTGCGTTAAAAGTTGTAGCGCTACAGGCTACAATGAGGCTAAAAACAGAATTCAAATGACGTATTTCCAGACAACTTTTTATGTCGGGGCTTCAGGACTCTTGGATCACTACGGACGAGCAGTATGGAGATATTTTGTGGTTTCAATTATGTGTTTTTGGACGTTTGAATCTGGGGCGCCGTCAGCCTCCATTAGGTGGAGTTGTGTTGCTACCTCCTCTCCCCTTGGATCTCTGCAAGTGATGTGAGGACTCTAAAACTTTACCTGAGCCTCCCTCAATATATGGGTGAGTAGATAATGGCTGAATTTTCATGTTTGGCTGCACTATCCCTTTAAATTTCAATTTCACTGCACCTGACGTTCTGCTGCCCAGAGTACACTCTGTGCGCCGAGAGTGTGGTGCAATCACTTCAGCTTCAAAAATAAAAAATCAACACGTGGCAGCAGATGTTTTAATCGTGGCGGGTCACCACAAGTAAATGAAATCGTGGCAAACGGTAAACTCTTCTTGCACAGACAAAATGTGCGTGCAACTAAAGCGAGGGTCAAAGCTGAAGCAGGAAGTTGGTCAGTTTGGGTGTTTATTTTACAATCAAACACCGATATCTCATTGGTTTACGCTCTCTGTTTGATGATCTGAAGAAGTAAAAGGGAACTTTATCCTACCTTGTGTTTTTTATTTGTCCTTTATATCGTTCATCATGAATGGATTTTTTTATTATTGTGTCATAGCATACAAATATGCCCAACCTGCATGGGCTGACAAGACTCCATAAAAATCAAAGTAAGCCAGAACCAGAGTCTGGCATACATATTTTCAGACGTCACCAAACAGAAGGAAAATGGAACAAAGCAGCATCAAAAGCATCGTGCATAATCATATCATCATTGTGGATGACTGAGTTCCTGGATCAGTCATCCAGGCATTTACTGAGAAGCACTGAACAAAAAATAAATACTGATTGAAGAAACTTCCTTGCTTTCTCTTTTAGGCGTTGCAAAAAACTAACGAACTCAAACAAGTCAAAAACAAATAACCAGTCTAGCTTTTGATCATCTGAGCACCAGAGGATGTCACGGTTTAGTCCAGGGATGGCAAACTCATTTTAGTTTATTGGCCACGTACAGCCCACTTTGTTCTCAGATGGGTCAGACCAATAAAACCACTCCATAATAACCTTAACCTTACCTGATTTAGTGGACCAGATTGGACAATTTGGGGGGCCAGTTCCGGCCTGCAGGCTGTATGTTTGACAACCCTGGTTTTGGCGACTCATTTCATGGAACATTAGTTCACAGTATAAAGAACATGTGGAGGATAATTCTTGACCACGAAGATAAAACTTTGACTCTGTAACCTTTTTGTTGTTATCATTTCCATGTTTAGGTCACGTGATGACAACTGAGCCATCCCCATGACAAATGGGCAGATTTCCATTAGCTGATGAAGACCATGAGAAGTGACCGAAGGCTCCAGAAAAAAAGCTTGTAAGTGGACTATTAGTTAATACCGGCCATGACAATGCCACAACAGCTAGCATTGTTTCTGCCTTAAGAATATGTGAGTGTGTATTTGGGGCAAAGTGTATTGGTCTGTAGACAGATTTTATCTTTATCGGGAAGTCACGAAACTTAACAGGTTTGTAGTAGAGATCAAAATGAAGGTTGAGTTTGAAGATGGATGTGGCCTGAGCAAAGGGGAGAAGAGGCGGCTGTTGTCTCAGGAGGTAGAGTTGGTTGTCCACCTATGAAAAGATTGTCAGTTCGATCCCTGGCTCCTCCAGTTTACATGTTGAAGCATTCTTGAGCAAGATACTGAACCCTAACCCTTGGATTCAGTATCCAAGATACTGAACCCTAACCCTTGGATTCAATATCCAAGATACTGAACCCAAACCCTTGGATTCAATATCCAAGATACTGAACCCTACCCCTTGGATTCAATATCCAAGATACTGAACCCTAACCCTTGGATTCAATATCCAAGATACTGAACCCAAACCCTTGGATTCTGTATCCAAGATACTGAACCCCTAACCCTTGGATTCTGTATCCAAGATACTGAACCCTAACTCTCGGATTCTGTATCCAAGATACTGAACCCTAAATTCTATATCCAAGATACTGAACGTTAACCCTTGGATTCAGTATCCAAGATACTGAACCCAAACCCTTGGATTCTGTATCCAAGATACTGAACCCTAACCCTTGGATTCTGTATCCAAGATACTGAACCCTAACCCTTGGATTCTTTATCCAAGACACTGAACCCTAATCCTTGGATTCAATATCCAAGATACTGAACCCTAACTCTCGGATTCTGTATCCAAGATATTGAACCCCTAACCCTTGGATTCTGTATCCAAGATACTGTACCCTACCCCTTGGATTCAATATCCAAGATACTGAACCCTAACCCTTGGATTCTGTATCCAAGACACTGAACCCTAACCCTTGGATTCTGTATCCAAGATACTGAACCCTAACCCTCGGATTCTGTATCCAAGATACTGAACCCTAACCCTTGGATTCAATATCCAAGATACTGAACCCTAACCCTCGGATTCTGTATCCAAGATACTGAACCCTAACCCTTGGATTCAATATCCAAGATACTGAACCCTAACCCTTGGATTCTGTATCCAAGATACTGAACCCTAACCCTCGGATTCTGTATCCAAGATATTGAACCCCTAACCCTTGGATTCTGTATCCAAGATACTGTACCCTACCCCTTGGATTCTGTATCCAAGATACTGAACCCTAACCCTTGGATTCTGTATCCAAGACACTGAACCCTAACCCTTGGATTCTGTATCCAAGATACTGAACCCTAACCCTCGGATTCTGTATCCAAGATACTGAACCCTAACCCTTGGATTCAATATCCAAGATACTGAACCCTAACCCTCGGATTCTGTATCCAAGATACTGAACCCTAAATTCTATATCCAAGATACTGAACGTTAACCCTTGGATTCAATATCCAAGATACTGTACCCTACCCCTTGGATTCTGTATCCAAGATACTGAACCCTAACCCTTGGATTCTTTATCCAAGATACTGAACGCCTAACCCTTGGATTCTTTATCCAAGACACTGAACCCTAACCCTTGGATTCTGTATCCAAGATACTGTACCCTACCCCTTGGATTCAATATCCAAGATATTGAACCCCTAACCCTTGGATTCAATATCCAAGATACTGAACCCTAAATTCTGTATCCAAGATACTGAACCCTAACCCTTGGATTCTGTATCCAAGATACTGAACCCTAATCCTCGGATTCTATGTCCAAGATACTGAACCCTAAATTCTGTATCCAAGATACTGAACCCTAACCCTTGGATTCTGTATCCAAGATACTGAACCCTAACCCTTGGATTCTGTATCCAAGATACTGAACCCTAATCCTCGGACTCTATATCGAAGATACTGAACCCTAACCCTTGGATTCTGTATCCAAGATACTGAACCCTAAATTCTGTATCCAAGATACTGAACCCCTAACCCTCGGTTTCTGTATCCAAGATACCGAACTCCAGATTGCTCCCGTTGACTATTCCATCAGTGTGTGAGTGTTTTCAAGACTGAGTAGCAGGTGGCACCTTGTATGGTAGCCTCGGCCACCAGTGTGTGAATGTGACTCGTAGTGTAAAAAGCAACTTGAGTGGTCTGAAGACTCGAAAGGTGCTATGCAAGTGCAGGTCCATGTACCATTAGAAGTAAGGGGGTAGGAAGAAGGGAAGGAGCCTTTGCCCACCCACTTTACGCTCCTGGTCCACATTTGCTTTGAGTCGTGGTAAGATGGTGTCCAGTTTTGTTAGTTTGTTTGTGGTCAAATGCAAAAACCTAATTTAAAATTCAAAGTTCGATGAAGTCGTCTTTCGTCCTGCTCCAGAATCCTGTTTCAGGTTCGTACAAGTTAAAACATGGAAATTAAGATCTGAAAGTGCTGCTTTTAAATTTTGCCTCAATCCGCTTCTCCAACTGACCTTCATTCAATTTATTGTAAGGGTTATCACATAATTGAAAACTAAAAATAGATATTTTAATTTAGTTAACTTTTGGGGGGGGGGTCTTAATTGATTCCGAAGATAAAGAAAATTTGAGATCATAATCGTCAATAAGACTTAAACTCTTAAGTTTCTGTACAGAGGCTGACCTGAGCACAGGTTTATATGTTTATACATCCTGAGCTCATCTTAATACAACTCAATCAGCTTTTGTCTGCATACACAATCACACACACACACGGTGCAGCAGCTTTATAATTTAAATGTTAATGACATCACAGGTTTCACTCCGTCAGTGTGTGTAGCTTTAGGACGAGTCGATCACGCTCACAAATGCAGACTGGCAGGTACTAAACGGTAAAGGAGTGGAAGTCCTCTTTAAAATGCTAATGAGCTCTGACTGAAATCTGTGTGTGTGTGTGTGTGTGTGTGTGTGTGTGTGTGTGTGAATGCACTTCACAGCCAGGCGGCCACTGTACATGCATGAGTGCTTGTGTATGTATCTGCAGCCTCTAAATGAACCGCCAGCTTTCAATCCGATTACGCCGTGTGACCTTTTAAAGGAACTGACATCATATACAGGATTTAGTTCATTATTGGGCAACTTTGAGCAACGCCTGCTTTTATTTTGGCACATGATGATGTTTGTTATTAAACATCTGCACTTTTAAGTTGATTTCAGGATGTTAGGACGATCTGTTTGACAGTAAGTCCTTTTGTTGTGCGTCAGTTTGCGAGTTCCCCGCCGCCCGCCCACCCCTCGTGTTGGTTTTGTCTCCGCATATGGCCGGAGTGTTCGCCGCCCGCCGCCCGCCACCACCGCTGACAAGCCTCCCCGGCTTCCCAGAGAGCAGGCAAACATCTTGAGCGGGTACAAACGTGGACCGACCCTCCCTTTGGCTGACGTCCAAACTCCGTCTCGCGTCTTCTGGGAGAACAAGAGGAGAAATGGAACAACTGGTTTTAATGAAACAATTACAAGACACTAATTATTATGTTAATGTTTTGCTACTATCATCAGCCACCGCTAACAGCCTCCTGCACCTAGAGGTTCAGAGCCTGCCGCGCACGCGGGTGTGTGTTCGTGTGTGTGCTTTCTTTTCAGCTAGGTGGGAAGATGGACGTTTTTCAATAGGCAGCCGTGTGTGCGGCAGGAATGTGTTGAAATGTAAAAAGGGCCACAAAGCACCGGCTGTTGTCATTGAATGTCAGGTACATTAATTCCCATAATGCTCAGCGCAAATAAATTAGCAGCAGGGTTGCCAGTGATTCAAAGCCATCAGTTTTAGGTGTGTGTGTGTGTGTGTGTGTGTGTGTGTGTGTGTGTGGGAAGAGGCAGGGAGGTGGTGGTGGCGGTGGAGGTGGAGGAGGGGGGGCTCAGGAGACAGGCCTGCAGGCGAGAACACACACATGAAGCACAAGACACACACAAATAAACACATGCATCACACAGACGCATGAATACACACATGTAAACACATGCATCACAGGCCCGCTCTGCCTCCACACACACACACACACACACACACACACACATGATAAGCAGCAGTGTGCTGTGGAGGCCATTGTTAATGCAGCAGCAGTCATACATGTGTTGTGCATTAAAGGATAATTCCACCTTCCTGCGGCTCGTCGAGGCACCAGGTACGACGACGCTCTATAAATACACACGATTACAGGCGCTGTTAAATTACTGCAACTGCAGATTGTTTTAAAACGGCGCTGAAGGAACCTGACAAGTCGCATCTCCCCCCCCAATAGAAGAAGCTGTTGTAGGTGGTGTAACCAAGACAAGGAGCTTTTACTGCTTTGTGACAGGATCGTTCAGGGCAGGGGTCGTCAACGTTAGTCAGGCTAAGGACACTTTGGCTGAAAGAGAGACAGAACAGGGACCCCGAGTATTATTCAGGTATATGAGTGAGAAAATTGACTTTGACAAAGACTGCAAAAGGCACAATATGTTGGAGTCATGCTCAAATGTATTGTCAGACATATTTTAATTATTAAAATGGAAGAAAACTTTCTACATTTCCATTGGTAGCTTTGTCACCTTCTACCTATGCCAATCCTCAATGACTATGTGCAGTTTCACATAGATTGACCACGTCAGTGAGTAGAAAAACGTGATTATGTACAGCATACCATACCATGACTTAGTCATACCAAAAATTAGAAAACAACACCAACATTGGTCCACAGGGGGAGCCACAGCGATCGGTCGCATTTTAGCCATTTTGAAGCATTTTTCTGTTGTTATAGCGCCACCCAGTTGCCAATTAGAGTTCATTTCTCCAGTCACCTTGAGGCGTCCTGTTCTACATATCTACCAAGTTTAGTAAAAATCCATATGGCGGTTAGGCCTAGATAAGAAATGAGCTCTCTAGCGCCCCCATTTTGTTTGATGGGGTCAATAATGGAGGGGTCCCCTCAGATTATGTGTGGTCATATGCCTACAAAGTTTTCCAACTTTTGCCTAGAGGGAACTTTAGATATTGGTCCCTAGATTATGTTCACCCAGTTTCATGCAGATCGCTCAAACTTCCTAGGAAGAGATCCATTTGAAGTGTTTTTCAAAAAATTCAAAATGGCGGAAAATCTATATAAGCGGAAGTTATGGGTTCTTGAGGCAAATGTGTTCCTCATGAGGAGAGGCATCTCTGTGCAAAGTTTCATGTCTCTACGACATACGGGGCATGAGATATGCCCATTCAAAGTTTGACATTTCAGTCAGTTGCTATAGCGCCCCCTTTGGCCAACTGATGTAATATTGCTTCATTGGCATCCTCCCATGACCCTCTACCACTGTGCCAAATTTCACATGGATTGGAGTGTGAAGCTGACACATGCAGTCACAACCTCCATATTCATATTTTACGTTTGCAAATGTGTTGAGCTGAAACAATTAGCCGATAACTCAATTAATCAATTGATGGAAAGGAATTAGCAACAATTTAAATACTTGTTACCTGTCAAGCAAAAATAGAAAACGTTTTCAGCTATTCAGATGTGAGAATGTGAGGATTCTTCTTCGGTTTTCGTTTTTTTGGTGGGACAAAACAAGCAACATGAAGGTGTCGCTCTCACATTTATAGCACGTCATCAAATATAAAACAATCATTCTTTGCTTCGTGGTTGATTCACATTAAGACAGTTTTTCCCATTATATTCCCACTCATTTTAAAACTTACTTAATTTAACTTTTATTTAAAGAGGTAATTTCGTTAGACTATGGGGTCTCATTCTCAAGAGAGACCTGGTTTTAAGAAAGGACTAAATTATCGATTAAATTCCATTGATAAAGCCGACAGAGCTCAACAGGAGCAGAGCTTATTTCTGAAGACATCGTACCCTGAGTTCTATAACCAGTGCCGGACCTCGCATCTTTGTCGCCTTGGGCAAGCTTCCACGAACCCCCCTGACCCTCCCTGATGAAAATTAGTATTGTTTTTGTTATAACTGTTGTATTAATTAACAAGAACAGGAGCTAACGTGCTAATTAGTTTTGTTCTTGTCTTATTTCAGAGCAAATTTTACAGTTGGTCGAGATCGCTCTGACCAAGATACCAAGATAAGGGAGAAACATCTTCATAGTCCACAAATAAATTGTTGCCTGACACAACGGAAAATAGGTTTTATATTTGAGGAACATTTAAAAAATGCAGGAATATCATATAATCGAATTTAGATTACATTTTCAAGCAGTGGTTCCCAACTGGAGTCACAGGGTCCAGATTTGTCTTTAGTTATTAGGTCAAGGTCCACAAGACACTCACTGTTTCTGTGACGGAGCTGAAAGTACATTCCAAAATAAAACGTAATAATACTTGAAAATAAAATGCGTCTCTTATAAACTTAAGAATGGATACACGACCCATTTTTGGGCCACGACCCACCAGTTGGGAACCACTGCTTTTAGAGTGATTATAATAATTGGACTATTACATTTCAGGGCTAAAAAAATCCTACTATTCTTGTCCATTGATTCAAATTACTGTGATTTCAGTTACTGTGTGTACAAATTTGAGGTATTTTTACTTTAAGTATTTTAATCCCATGCCCATTTCTACTTCTACTTTACAAACTAAACTAAATTTGCAACCATCTTGATAATCAGTTAAGTTTTACTTTTAATACTAATAAACATTTTTCTGATTGTACATACTTACGTCTACTAAAGTGAAATTTCCAATGCAGAGTATTTTTACAAGGTGGTTTTGTGGTGTAAGAAAGGTACAGCGGGCCCTAGTGCAAACGCCATTGCATATCATCAAAAATGTCAAAGAAAGGAAGAAATGAATCATTTAATTGAATAGTTTAATGGTATATTTATAGATTTTATTGCATTTAATTTTGCCTTACATACTGACAGTTAGAAAAAATAAATAAATAAAAATTAAATGGGTTTGCATTTTTCAGGACATATATAGAAAATGGCAACATTTTTTAAATTAAATATATTATTATTATTATTATTATTATTATTATTTATTTATTTTATTTTATTTTTTTTCATCAGTTATCTTTGGAAACGGTGGAAAAGGAAAGGTGGCAATTTGAATCACTTGCAAGAGCCCGCTTTTTCTATGGGCCCCTCCACCCCAGGGACGGCCTGCACTGCTATATGTATGCCCCTGGTGTGGTATTAGTACTCTGACTAAAGTAAAGGATCTGAATACTTCCTCTTTCATTGCTGCTGACATTTTAAATATTTGGCCAAATCACATTTACCTTCTTCAAGTTTATCTAGCTATATGTTGGTTTCACGACTGGAGAACTTCTTCTTGTGGCCTTTTTTTGGTGGCACCTCTTCTTGAGTCTTTGCACACGACACACCTGACCTTAAATAGTTATATTTAGGTGGTGGTACTTTTGCAGTTCTAGATGTGTCGCCTATAGGACAATCCATCACTGTCTAGAATAGTCATTTCCTAAAAGTGCCAAAGTCTTTGGGGTGAGATGACGTCACTGCAGGTTGCTCCCCTGATCTTTGTGAGGTTGAATCTGAGTCATAAAAGTCAAATGTTAAGGTGCATAAATCATGAAAAATATATGCAATATTTTCTGTATTTAGGTAAGAAGTAGCCAGTAAACCAGGGTTCAGTGTTGTAGACTTTACCTCTGTTATATTCTGGTGGTGCCAAACTTCAGCACATTAAACCCAAGCTACGTATCTGCCAAAGCAAGTATAAGAATGCTGTTGTGTAATGTGGCTGAATTGACCCTTTAATTACCTCCGTCGATAAGGCCTGACTTTAATTGCAGGCTGTTTGTTGTTGACGCCGCCGCGCTCTCTCTCGGCCAGGTCTCTTTGGAAAAGCCGTGTTTTTTATTCTCAGTGGGACTACCTGGCTGAATGATGGGTCAATGAAAGCAGGAACAATGTCCCAGACTGTCTGCCATAAGTCAGTGAAAGAGGTGATTCATGAACAGTGGGCACTAGGTCTTGGCTCGGACTCTTTGATTGAAACCTGTTTAGCAACAACTGCTAATTTCATTACATGGTGTCAGCGCACACTGAGCGGCTCCTGAAGGGCCCGCTTTGAACTCTCAGGGCCCAAACAATGACACGGGCCAGTCAGGGGGCCTGATGGGAGTGTGACGGGTCGGCAGTGGGAGGAAAAACAAAACCTCTCCCCCTCAAAAAAAAAAGGACGGAGGTTTTTTCATAATGCTGAAGTCTGTCAAATATTTTGATATGTCCCACACACCATGGTGCAGCTCCTCCTGGGCTTTTTGCCTTTCAGCGGGGAAACAATTGACTTTCTTCACGATCAAGTCGTTCGCCTCCCCGCCTCCAGGCAAAACCTTTCATGAGGAGCCATGGCTTGCCGTTGCAGCTGTTCCGCTGGGGTTCTTCCCATGGACACCGGGGATAAAAACTCTTTGAGGAAGCCACTTCAGTTGTGTGGCCTTGCAGGTTTCTCTTTTTTCCCCCCGCTCATTCAAAACTTGGCTCGCAAGAAACTTTTTGGTCGTTTTTTTTTTTTTTTTTTCTTTGTTGGACGGGGTTTGATCTTTTTTTCTTTCTTTTCTTTTTGTCTTTGTTAGTGATGATGATTAACCGGCGCGATGATTAGTTCTGTCAGCTCGTCATCTTGATGTGCTCAGAATCTCCATGCAGTGACTTTCTGGAGCTGCCGCACTGCAAAAATGAAGCACTTCAGTCACTCATTCTGAAATACAATTGAAACCTACCAGTGTGGTGAGATAGTGTCACTTTCTTCTTTCAAGAAATGGGCGAGGAAATCTAAATCATATAATACGCTTTATATCAGATTTGATGCAAGAGTTCAGGAGCTTTCTGCAACATCATTAAGACCAATAGTACCTGAAACACCCGCTGCACCCACTCTGCACATTAACTGCCCTCTAGTGGATCTGTTGTGCAATGCAGGAAGTGGAGGTCTCTATTTACCAAATTAAAGATGGCTGCCTTCTTGTTGCAGCTGAAAACGTACCAAGAATTTTGCTAATTTTGATGACGTTACGATACGATTAAAATGTTTATATGTATTGACATTTTAAAGTGAATATTTAGGGGTGGTGAGGGTGCCTCCTATTGACAAGGGCTATCAGCTATCTGAACATGTGTTTTAAATTGTGCACAGTGTATGATAAGATGCCTGTCAGGAAATAAATGACGAACAATATATATGTTTAAAATGTGCAAATTGAATTCATCCCTCGGATCTGACTTTATGTCAAAGTGCAAGGGTCGGGTTCAGCTTGGTTTTGCGAGAGATTTTGGGAAGGGGTAACCTCCGAGGCTGAAAAATGAAGCCATTGCGAACGAACCAAAAACTGCAGTTCCTCAAACGGCCACTTGAGGCTGGCTCCAAAACAATCAGTGCCCATAGACCTCCATGTTAAAATTTCCCAGCTTTACAGCAGAAATAAACATGTTTACAGCCTGGAACAAAAAACTTTTTTTGTCTGTATAACTAATTTAAACATTCACGACTACTGTACAGGGCGTATATTTATTTAAAACATACCCTTTTACATTTTATTAAGGCCCACGTTTAGGCATATTTAAGGGTGTGGCTATCTGTGAGGCGTCGCTACAGTCTATGACTCAAATCCACCCGCTCTCATCCAAATATGGTCACTTCTGGCTCCAAAAAAATAAGATGGCGACTGCCAAAATGCCGAACTCCAGGCTTCGAAACGAGAGTCCACAAACCAATGGGTGACTACACACAAGCTACCTCCATTATTTATGTAGTCTTTGGGATTACGGTAGCGGGTGCTAACTATTAGCGTGGTCAATTGCCCAATTGCCCAAATTGCCTGGAGAGTTGTTTTGTAGCTGCTTTTTAGATAAAATATCTTGAACACGAGGCACTTCCAGCTAATAACAAGCATATGTGATGTTCTGATTTGCCCATAGGACATGAGTGGATTAAGCAAAGACACAACTGGATGTCAGATCATTCAAAATAAAATTTTAGAGATTTGGTGCATGCAGTCCGGAGGAAACTGCATCTGAAGTGAAGGGGCGCATATTCTTAAGACTAATGACTGCATAGTCATGTGCGCACATTTATACTGTGCTGCACCCCTCAGTGAAAATACATTCCCATGCGCATGATAGGTAGTTTTTATTTAAATCATTCCTACATCATCACTGTTTGGCATTTCATAATGTTTTTATTGTTTTTAATTTAATACAATCTAATGACAATTTCATCAAACTAATTAAATATTAAACAGTATATTAATTTAAGACATTTGCAGTAGAAATTGCCCTTCTTTTTGTCATAATTGTGGCAACACAAGATTCTCGCTACAAATCTTCAAGTGGCAAATTAAGAGCTGAAAAAAGTAAAGGTGGCAAAAACAGTTGATTAATATTTGATAATATGTGTATTGTTGTATATATGAATGTTATGAAGGGAATTCATATATTGTATGTTCAATGGTGTTTGACATGGAATTCAGATATTATAAATAAATAAATCAAATTTAGAATTCATGTTTTTGCCTCTAAAAATGGCCATTTGAAATAAATAAATTGCCACAAAAGCTGAATGTATTTAATACAATCCAACCACAAAATTTCATTATAAACGAATCTATAATGATAATTGTTTCATGTGTAAAGTTTTATGGGGTTTAGACAAGATTGCTGCTTCAGTTTTAAGAAAGGGATTCAAAAAGTTTCCAACTAACTGACTTGGTAAGATGGGCATTTTTTGCAGTGTGTACAACTTTTTACAGCGAGTGAAGATCCTCTGTAGCAGAGAAAGAACAGCAGACTTCCAGAACATGCACCATGAAGGTAACTTTGTAAAGTTCACTGCGGATAGAGGAGGCATATGAATATTCATGAAAAATTACCCTGAGCTCGCTGTGCCTGATAGCGGGCCCTTTTCTGCTGCGGTATTAGGCCTGTAAAAGAGATGAAAGGCTTGTGAACCATCCCCACTTCCTTGGCCTTATACTGGGACACAATGGCCAACCAGCCGCTCAATTAGTCTGCCATCTTAGACTGACTATTTGACAGGTCTAGCTAATTGTTAATCCCGCCATAACTGTTGCTCAGAGTAATTAATCATGTAACAAAAGGGCTCTCAGTGAGGCAACCCCACCAGTGCCGATGTGTGTCAAACCAGGAAGCGAGGAGCCGAGAGGGAGAACGCGGCAGTAAAGGTTGTCCAATTTACAGCTGAGGTTGATCAACAAATATTTAATCTTCATTTGCAGCACCTTTGCGGTGGCGAGCGTGGGTTGTTTTTCCCGGATGTAAACAAGTCCGTGCGTGAGATCTCCTGGCTTATGTAAATGCGCCCGCCGCGCGAGTCCCACAGGAGCGGGTTCCAGGGGTCAAGGACCATTCATCATGAGATGGAGTGTCATTTTCTCCACTTCATACGCAGGCAGCTGCTTAAGAGGAGGAAGAGAAAAGGAGGTATTCTTTGAGGGGGGAAAGAAAAGGCAGAGCCAAGCACAATCCCGGCTTCAGAAGAGGAGATGGCGGAGAGGTGGAGGGTGAATAGGAACACAAGGTGCCACTGTGTCAGAATTCAAATGTGAGCACAACCGGTGATGTCATTCACCTCCCCAACCCCACCTCGAGTCATAAGACGAACCACATTCCTGGGAACGGGAAACGGACACAAAGAGCCACCGTGTTTCGCAGCCTTGCAATACTGACTCATTTCGTTGTGACCCATAAGTAATTTTTTTTTTTCCCTCGGTGTGTCCAAATGATGATTAATATCTGTTTTCTATCTCTGTGCCGAATGGTCGCAGTGGCAAACAAGAGCACCTCTTGTTCGGATGAAAAAGGAATTTGAGGCTCCCAGGCTATGGGATCTCATAAAGGCTAAATTGGATAATTTGAGGGAAAATAGACAGAGGTCATATCTCATCTGCATCTTTTTTTTTCTCTTTTGAAATTTAAAGATAGTCACACAAGACAGTGGCGTCCAAAGAGGGGTCCTAGACCTTTTTCGGAGGCCAAAAATTCGTAAGGTGCTGTTTGTGCATACTCCACAATAAAGAAGAATTAGAAGTCATCACAGTCACCTCTTGAAATTCTTCCCAGTCTTCCATCTTTTTTTTTCTCTTTTGAAATGTAAAGATAGTCACGCAAGACAGTGGCGTCTAAAGAATGCTCCTAGACCTTTTTCGGAGGCCAAGAATTCATAAGGTGCTGTTTGTGCGTACTCCACAATAAAAGAAGAATTAGAAGTCGTCATAATCACCTCTTGAAATTCTTCCTAATTTTCCCACACTCCACCGAGCATCATTTTCCCTCTGCGAGTAACAATCAGCGGCCGAACATAACAAGAGCCGTGTTGTTGGAGGAAAACCTGATGATTTGAGCAACAAAACAAAAGCCTCTGGGGAGCCACTGGCTGTCCCGCCGGCCGACCCACCTCCACCGCCGCCGCGCAGGACCAAAGCACAATACCACACACAAAAACCCGCAGACAATAAACAGAAACAGTAGGAATCCTTCCCTAATTTGACTTGCTCCACAGGTGGTCACCAGCTGCTTGAGAACAGGTTACTGGGGGCCCCAACGGAGGAGAGGGGATTTTCATTTTAAGTGGAACAATAGGCAACCGCTCAGGTCCCAAAACCAGGAGGTCGTTTCTTTCTCTTCCCCCCTTTTTTATTTCTTTATTTTTTTATTTGGCAGTGCCTGGAGGTAAGTCGCAGCTCCACGGCAGCAGACAGTGAGGTCTTTTGTCTCTACGTCTGTGCACCAAGATGGGGGCTATCAGAAATTCCCCCTGTCTTAGTTCACATGATTCAATGAGAGCCCTGTGTGTCAGTCTGAGGGCTGTTCTCTTCTTGTCTATTCATGTCGCACACCGAAGGGAAAGACCCGGCTTCGCTTACGGCTGGAGGCCTGCTTTTACTCATCCAACGAGACAACAAACTGCAGAATTCGTTTAACTCATAATTACACGGCTTCTCATGCTGAATGGCGTTTCAGTCAAGCCAGAGTGTTCAAATGGGCAATCTCGTAAAATCCTTGAAATCTCTCAAATTTGCCACCATACCTTAGCAAATCTCCGATTCCACATTAATCATATTACCTCTGTAGCAACTGCAACGGGTCCAGATAAACACATGAAAACAGTCTTTTGTCTTCGGGCGCTGGCTGAAGATTCGGAGGCAGGCACATGGTCAGATGCATGTAACTTGCCTCCACACAAATGGAGGATGAATCTAAGCAGAGGATGTCTTGCGGGCAGAGTGACTTTTCCAATTATCCTTGACTTGTACGTGGAAACCCAGAGACACAGACACCTGACCACCCAATAAAAGGAAGTTGGCATAAGTAATTGTTTTAATGCGACTGGAAGATGCAGCAAGGGATGTGGGACACTCTACATAAATGCTTGAAATATGGAACAAATGTGTCCAAACCTCTCTCAGCACGGAGATTTTCAGAAATCACAATAAGAACTGCACTTCATTAAATAATCCAAGACTCCAAGACATTAAACTCTACTGGCGACCACTGGGATTGCAACACCACCAGATCTCTGGCACGCAGACCAAAATGAACAACAATTTGTTTTATGCAAATGCAGGATGATATTGTCCAAAATTACAGGGAGAATTGTTGAATTTGTCATTGAAATAGCCTTGGAAAGAAACAGTTTTTCCTGGCAATAGCAGAAACGGTGGTTACTGGCACACAGCGTGTTCATTGGACTCCACTAATGTCCATTCTGCTTGGTTTACAACAGAGTTCTCTGTCTAATCAAACCACACATCTTCCAAAAGTGAATTAAAGCAAAAGTGAAATTGAAGAAGGATGACTTAATCTGATCCAGAGTCACTCCATTCATCTCCGACAGTCCCACAAGAGAAACTAAGTGGACTTTTTGTCACCTTAGAACCAAATTTTGTGTGAAAGCGGCAGTAAAAAAAACAGCTGGAGGCCAATGTGGACACTTTAAGTTTTACTTTGAGGGAAATTCTCCACCATTGTGGTCCATTTGAACCCTCGTCCTCAAGTCATAACATTACATTTTGAGATTGCTGCACCTTATGTCTCATGTTACTTAATGAAGACTTCTCGTTCGTCATCGTTCGTGGACACTTTTTATGATGTGAAAACAAGATGGCAGCCATCTCTGCCAAGACAGTCTGCAGCTGATCTCGACACAAAAGTGGACCAGGCGCAATAACTGCTCAAGTTTTATGGTTGAAACTTGTTTATTTATGCTTAATAAGGTTTGTAGTTTGGCGTACGGATTAGACCAATATCAGCAATAGTAAAAAGGTAAAATGCTGTTGATTAGGAAGAACTCGTTTGAGGACATTGGGACTTTTTTTATTGTATTAACGCAGCATTTCACAGGTTGATTAGGTGTGAAAATCTGTTCCTTAAGACAAAAAAGACATTCTTAGCTTGGATTTTGGAGCACAGAAAATTCATACAGGGTTTTGAATAGCACATTCTCACTCTGATTTCGTCACATATCGACATGCTTGGTCATGGACTTTCCACGTCCACATGCAACGTCTAAGGTACCCTGGGTGTGTTGGTTGTTGACGTTCTGGGACGTCGTGTCAACTTCAGCCTGTTACACGCATTGTCTGTTTTCAAAATACACAGGAAAAGCACAGTTTGCATATAGTTTCTTTAAAAATAAAAGCACTACGTCAGCACAACATCGCTAATTAAAGTTTTTTCCCTGTACAACTAATGTTCGTGACTGGGTTTAGGAAAAAAGAACAGGGCTTGGCTTTACGATCTTACAGGATGTGAACACCGGCCTCTCAGGTGAAAGTTGTTGGTTGTTGGACCCATCCACCACGACTCCAACCTGCCCTATCATGCCAACTTTTTTTGTCAGTTTCTGACGCGAGAATTCACTGACCAAGCGCCGGTATTTGACGACTTCGGAGTGAGACCAGGTTGTTTTGAATAGTTTTGGAGTTAAACAGTGACCGTTAATTAGTGACGTCATGAGAACTGATACACGCGATACCTTTTGATACCATGAAAAAAAACCGGCAATACTCTTTTTGTGAAAAACCGGAAGAACTTATACCAGCGTAAGAATCGGTGCTATGACTCTTCCGGAACTGATGGGGGCAGCATACACCATATAGCTTTACAGTCCATGCCTACATTCAGAGCGAGGGGGTGACGAGGAAGTAGAAATTAGGCCAGAAAATAGATTGCTTTTAACTCGTTCCGAATTGCTTCTGAACCGTCCGTGCTCCGTGCCGAGCTTCTTCCGGACTCCGTCCATCTCCCCCTCCCCCCCAGCCCCTCCCCTGGGAGAGTCTCCTATGAGCCCAGCCTTCGAGACGTGCAACACTCCGTTAAATGTCATTCAGTTCATCAAATAATATCCCAATTAAAATCAGTAGCATAATAAGCAGATATGCTCCATGTTATTTTGTCTAATTTCAACAACACAGAGAACAGCTTGAACAAGGTGCGTGTGAGCTAACGATCAGGGATTTCGCTCTCAGCAGGACGTGACTGCGCATGTGCGTCTACTTCCGAAACACAGCGGTTGGAGTGCGTCTGTGGTCCACGGACGTCAAAGAATGCCGTTTGCACTGGGACAAGCAACAAAATTGCACACATTCTTGTGGTTGGCTCAAACGCTGTCAGCGTGATTTAAGTAATAGTTTATTGAGTTTATTGGGGATGTTGATCAATGTTTTTTACAACGAAAAATAACAAATGTTATTTCATCTACAAATATTTTAATAAAGTATTTCTTGTTTAAGTACATGGGATCTTAGGTTTATTCTATTTTATCTATTTTATCGACTTTGGTATCGAGAATTTTACTTTTATCGGCACAGACTACTGAATTTTGTCGTGACATCCCTACCCCTAATCCATAGAGTGACTGCGTTGTGTTGATACGAACAGGCCCAGTCCGTAGATATCTTTGGAGGCGATCTGTGTTCATTTCTGAGAGCAAGTGGCAAAAACAAAATCCTCCGTCAAACACAACCACACAAACTTGAGCCCCTCTCTCTTGGAGTACAGCAACAAAAGGCCAAGCCATGTTTCATTCAATTCAGTACAATAAAACAGGAAACACACACACACAGCAAGAGGTAAAAACTACGACCATATAACTTGCCTACACAAATTAAGCAACACAAGATTACGTTAGCATACAATGAACTTACAAACAGCTTAACAGCGCTAAAACACGGAAATTACGACAAGATCGACGTTGCTTACCTCTCCCATAGAGTACAACAGCAGAAGGGGAGACAATGGAAGTGTGTTAGGTAAAAACAACTGAAACAAATTTATGTAATCATCCTACTTAACACTACAAATGTACACCTGACCTCGCTACACACATGTTGTTACACACTAGTGACTGTGTCTCCCATGTATTTTTTGAATACTATTAACTGTTAAAAGACAATGTGTAGGTTGTTTTTTTAATGCCTTTCAGGTTCTTCTCAGCTCAAACAGCTAGGAGAAATTAAAAAAAGCATACCAAAGAACAGCTGGCATCTCAGGAGGTAGGAAAATCAATTGATTTAAAAGTAAAATCTCAACAAATCTGAGTAGTTTCCATTTTTATCGCTGCTGTGAGTTGACACTGACAGGTGGGAACTCTCACTGATCCTCACACTTGCATTGAAGCACGACATCGAACATCAAATTTTTGCGTTCTGAAGCGTCATTTTAGAAACATTTACACTGTGTTCACTCTAAATTATGTGGCATCTTGAGAGCTTCAGACTGGAATTGTCAACAACATAATGACAGTATCAAAACTAATTACCAAAGGAGTTGTGAATGCTTGTTGCCTGTAACCACAGAAGTTCTCCCACCTATTAATTGATGTATTTTTATTATTTTTTACCTCAGAGTTCATTCCAGGCTGCAGCTGATGAGCTGTGGCGGCGGCGCTGTCCCTCGGGGTCACCTTAAACCGCGGTCAGGGCGCTCAGCTTCTCCTCCCAGCGCCCTAAAATAAAACTTTCATCTCCCTCGTCATCGCATCCTGAACTTGCCCCCACGTCCCTTCATTTAAATTCACACAGCTGATGTTTGTTGTGAACAGGCGCTGTCAGAGAGGATAAAGAAAGGTTACCTGGTGGCTGAGAGCGAGACGCTTTACACCAGCAGATTTATCCACACTGATGTTTTGATGTCACCACCGGCTCCTCCAGGCGCTTTGCTGTTGTAACGAACCAAACCCCAATCAAATCTTTGAAGTAGTCATGTATGCATAAGCGCCGTCTACCTTAATGCTAAATAATTAGCAAGAGAGCGCGCGGCTCACTGGGATTGCTACCTCAGGGCTAAACTTGCTTTTCCTGCTTTGATCATTACGTTAATTAAATCTGGCTCCCTTGACAGGTCGGGGGCTAAAAAACAGGTAGGTGTCATAGGCACCTCGGCGGAGACAGAAGCACCTGGTGTGTGTGAGCGCTCCAGCTGTCAGCAGCGATGCCTTAAGAGTCAGACGGCGGTGGCGTTAATTCGAACCGATGTCCCAAAAGGGGAGGGGAACAACTCAATTGTAAGACACCCCGATTCTCCGGTCTGGAGGCGGGCGAGGCTGCAGCTTTGCGGCAGCTTTGGCCAGAGGAGGAAAGAAGTCATGTTGTCAGACCTCAGTGTCAGCTCGCGTCATAACCAGCGCCTGAGGGACAAATTAGAAGTGTGTTTCGAGAGATGTGTCAAAAGTGTTCTCGGTCCACATCACAGCAGAGGAATCGTGCGAAGAGGGACCTAAACCAAAGTCAAATGCCAAGGGCAGCCAGAGGAGGGACTCACCTATGATTTATTTAAATCAAGACGGCTCCAGACGATGAATAATTACACAACTGTGCATTCATGTGTCGTCTTTTAATGTCATTATGCATGTAGGGCTCGTACAGGAGGTCAACTAAGACTGGAAACAGAGTTCTCACGTCACTAATCGTAGTTACACTGCAGCAAAGGTCAGGTGTGTGTGTGTGTGTTTCATGGCTTCTTCAACCAAACCAAATATGTGGATGCAATTTGCTGCATTTACTACGTACAAATAGGCACAATTATTTCAAAGGAGCCAAACCGGACGCGGCCAATCTTCCTCCGAGGAATCGGCCAAAACCCAACAAATAGATCAGGTTTTGGTTTGCAAAACTCTCCCAAGATCTCACACAGCTGCGAGTACACAGGAACTGAAGATGAATGCGTCCTCATTTTAATCACCTCAGACCTCATCTGGACTGTGACGGGCTCAAGAGAGGACACTGTTTAGAAACATTTCACCAAATCAATCCGTAGCTAAAATGCAGTCTGACACTAATTAGCAGGAACATGAGACAACTGAAGGACTCTCTGTACTCCGACTGCAGGTGCATCAGTCCAAAAATCGCTCTGCTTGTTGCTATTTCAAGTCTGGATAAAACATAAAAACATGTCATTTCAAAGTCCCTTTTTCAAAAAGTGTTTATCTTCCTTTACCCCTCACACTCTGGGAGTGGGTGTCTCCTCCACAGAAGCTGACACAGGCTGCAGGGCAGAAAAATCTCCCTGTCCGTGATGAAAATAAGGCAAATGACATTAATTTCATATGAAATAATCTAGATTGTGTTTGTTCGATGCGCTCGGATTCAAAAAAACGACTTTCTGCCTGAGCCCAGCGGCCTTTCCTCCACATCCTCATCCAGCGCCCCACACCACAGAGCGTTCAGTAGTAATTAGTGTCTTCAATATGTTTAACCATCCCACATACCTGTTTAATCAAACCATTTTCTGGGCATGTATTCAACCTTCAAAGGCAGCGTTTGAAAAGGACTCGGAAAACACAAAAGCGAGTCGTCTGTGAAGCTCCTTTTGATCTAGATCATTAACGTTTTGGAATCAGAAGTTGACATAAGGCCCGGTTTTGTTGCCGCACTCCTGGATCCGTTTCTGTGCGGTGGAAGTTGAAGATGTTTGGAAAATTGCTCCGATTATAGTGTTCATGTGCCATTTGATACCGGTTCCAAGAACAAGAGGAGCTGCAGCCAAACCAGACTACACCAATAAGAGCTGGCGGAACTGGCCGTCCTTTCATAGACCACATGGTCTCTTTACCGAGTGGACACATTTTATTATCATGGTAATCGACTTTGTAATTTCGGTGTGAACAGCCCCACCCTGCTCCGTTTACAATGGAGAGATCTCAACACCAATTAAAGCCAAGTGTATCAAGGAACAATGGTTTACTAGGAAGGACAAATGAACTGGAATGTTTGAGAGGCTGCAAGTTTGTCTTTGTCCATCAGAAACTTGATATTCCAGAGTGAATGGATCAATAACTGCTGCTGCTTTACCTTCCTCATTACAGCTACACTTACACGACTTATAAAAACCTGCCTGCCATCAACATACATTAACTCAAGGTTTGGCTGTGTGCATCAAAGATTGATTCCTTCGTGGAAAAGTTGTCGCACTGAGGGATGCGTTCAAAGCAAGCTGATGGGAGTTCTTCATCGCTCTCCAACAGGAACATCAAATGACGACACAATACGTTCTTGGACTTCACAGAGATGGACGGGCCTCCCACACTGAAGCTCGCTCCATCCCCAAACCTTTTCAACGCGAGCCCGTCCTCGTCCCAACCTCTTTGAGACCGAGCCGCTCTGCCACGCACGGACGCATCAAAAACGGGAACTCATCGTCACATCAACTGACTCTCCTGTCTATTTCTGTCTCTCTCCTCCTGAAGCGGCGGCGCCCGCGCCCACGGGCAGCGTTTCTGAAAAATCACAAGAAATTCATTTCCTCCCTGGATGGAAAATAACAAAGGCATTCCTCATGACAGGCCCTTCTTCCTGTCATCTGCAGGCCACAAGTCAACTGATCTATTAATAGATCCCTCTCCTCTTTGCTTCTTTATCACAACCAGACCGCACAACTCTCATCAGGTGATTTGATTAACAAATTACAGACGGGCAGGAAGTCTGTGAGGAATTTGGGCAAAGGTAGAAACAGAAAGAGAGATGCTGTACAGTGTGTCTTTTTTTTTGGGGGGGGGGGTGCAGTAGTATACATCATTAAATATTCAGTTTGATTACTCTTTACTCAGTAGCAGATTTCTGACCTAGTTCAGAGTAATTAGGTTTACACTGTTCAGACACTTTAGTAAACAAGGATATTTTCCTGGTGAGATAACTTTGCATCAGCTCTCAATATCTGGGCGCAGAGCCTCAGCGGGGATTATCTTCGATCTGAAGGAGATACCTATCTGCTGTGGTGATATTTCTGCTTTAATAACGGCTCTCTGTCCCAACAGGGGAGCGCAGGAAGAGCTCGGTGTGCTGAGATTTTCAGGACACGTTTTTAGTTTCTCTATTGACATTTGTACTGTATATAACCTCTGTGTGACGGAGCAGCTGCTGCGTTTGGTTTGTTTTACCTCTGATGCCACAACTGTTTCCACTTGAATTACATCATAAAAATTTTAAGATGCTTATTTATGTTATCGACTGAATAAAATATTTGACATAGCTACATTGAGCTCACCAATTGGTTTGTGGACAGCCAATGCTGAGTTTTGGCCGTCACTATTTTGTTTCTTTGGAGCAAGAAGAGACTAAAATTTGGAGATACAGGTGGAACTGTGGAGGAATGATGGAAATGATTCAAGAGCCCTTTCTGTTTTACACATTACGCTATAGGGCCACGACAACAACCCGTTCTCACTCTGAAGTCCTCGAAATCTGGCGCCTGGTCAGTGACTTCTGGCGTGAGACACCAACAAAGAAAGCCATCCTTTCGTGTCAGCATGATATGTGGCAGGTCATTATTGTTTAACGGCATCCGTCGTCGTCAGCGGGAAACGTGACGGGACAACAACGAAAGTAAAGGCGGCGGAAGTCCGAGTAGGGTGGGAAGGAGTGATGGTGGATGGGTCCAACTACCACCGACTTTCATCCAGGAGGCTGGAGTTCGCTTCTCGTAAGATTGTAAAACCAAACCCTGTTCTTTTTTTTCCTAAACCCAACCACATGCATGTGTTGTTGAAGGACAAAAAGTCAATTGCGGTGTTGTACTGACGTATTGCGTATTTTGAAACAAGAAAATGCGTCGATACACCACAAGGTCGGAGTGAGAATGTGTTGGCTACGACGTCCCTTCTTTGGATTTTTACAAAGATCCAAATGACGGTGGCGTGATGCAGTTCCAGTGTGTATTTTTAGACAGCATGCCAGCATCGCAGACACGTAAGAGTCCTGAGGGGCATCACGTGTAAGACAACAGCGCCAGCCTCCAGTGTGACATATAACATACACACTAATAGCGCTTTATAAACAATATCAATGGCATTAAAATGTCAGTAACAATCATTTCCTGTTCCTGTTATACGCCGGCCAATCTCGTCCCCTGCTCGGAGATTAAGGATCGCTCGGACATCATTGTTTTCCCAGTATGCAGACATTTCATCCGCTGTTCTCCGTCTTTGAGTTAGCTGCTAACTGCTATCAGCTGCTTTTTAAATCTCCGGTGGTGGGTCACATGCGTAACACATTGTCAAAACATCACACCCCTGTCCTGCCAGCTATCCCTTTTACACAGACCTCCTTTTGGCACAGGTGCTGCCTCCAAAAACGGCTTAAGGGCAAGACAACTCTCAAAAAAAAAAAAAGCTCAGTCGTGCCTTAAATATAGAACAGCAAGGCGCCATGATGGTGTGAAATTTGCACTTTGAAGAGGCAGTATAAAAGGGGCTAAAGACTGTGCAGTTGTCACGAAGGAGAAAATTAGCCATACCCAAAATGTTTTTTGTAAAGTTGGACATTTTAAGATGGGGATTGATTCACTTCTGGAGCCAGCCTCAAGTGGCCAATCATGGAACTGCAGGTTTTGGCACACGCGCCTTGGCTTCATTTTGCAGTCTCTTCTCTCTGTGCAGCGTGTCCTTGTACACAGGTTGTACGATATCCTAGGAATGAATGTCGCGCAGTTGGTATTTCTTACGTAACGGAAAGGTTAGGTTTTGGAGTAAGTAAGTGTGGTTAGGTTTGAGAAAAGAAACATGGCGACGACATACCTTAAAACGACCCAAAGTTTACACAGTTCCAAACACCCATCTCCTGGGAAAAGTCCTGGGGAAAAGTACGTTTTGTTGTGACCGCTTCACCACCCCAACCTTTCTCCTTAAGGGGACACTTCCTTCTTTACTCTCGACAGTGTATCGGAAACATGGTCGCAGTCTTCCCAAATACATGGGTCATACACAAATCTGCGTTATTTTCCGTAGGATAATGTATGAACCGTGCATGAGAACAGCCTGCTTTGTGTCGTTTTGTCCTGGGTTGTTCTCAAAGTTTGCCCTGGCACATAAAGGTCATTGAAGTGGTTGGATCATCCACCTTTAGACTCCGGTTTTACTTGGACAGGTTTACCGTTAGAAGATATCAAAGGACATATTTCTCTTGTTGTAAGTGGTTCCAGTGAACACCAGTGTTGTGTTTTCTTACAGTCATGCTGAGAAACTGCCACATGCTTCAGGAGAAACACACTGCTGCTGGAGTTATTTTTAATATCTGTGAGCACTGCAAGCAAAATTCCATTCACCTTAATTGTATATCTCCGAGCTAGACGATAAATAAAATGCTTTAAGTTGTGTGAACTTTTTTATGCAATGAAATTAAAAGATGCTATAATAAGGATGTTAACAAGCCAAACGTCATATCCGAATGTGAAATTAACCAAGCTGAGAAAAGTGCGTCCTAATTCAAACTCACAATCTTTCTTTTCCATTGAATACAACATTAGTACATATGCTTTCACACTAACGATCTACATTTAGACGTGTGTGTTTCCCTTACATGATAGACGTACCACTCCCGCATCCTTCCCACTGTAAACACACACGAACACGACAAAGTCTGTGCTGCGAGATGCTACTTTACATCCGTCACCCATCAGCGAGCGTGTGCAAACTCTGAGGCAGACAGACGGTCGGCCGGTCCATCACAACAGTCGATCGTACACTAATATCTCGGGGCATCAGCAGCTATTCCAGAAGCAGAACTAACAAGTTAAGCCCAAACATTGGGTTTGCATGGCAGTGGGGGAGTTTATGACTGTGTGTGTATGTGAAGGGTGGTGGTGATGGTGAGGGGGGAGTGCATGCATACATCAAACAGAGACGGTCGGTCAATATTGGGGTATGGAGAATCAACACGCTTTTTTAAAGGAGAGGCTTATGCTCAAACATCACAGTGCCAGTTGCCGGGCCTGAGCATTTCCCGAGGCCCGGATCGCCATTTCTCATTTGTTGCATTAGCAGGAAAGACGGCGTACAAATAAAATTTCCCTGAGCAAGGGAGGTATCTTTGCATACAAAACAAGGCTGTGTGTAATTTTCAACGGGGCGAGAGGGGAAATGAAAGTGCACGAAGGGGGGGGGGGGGAGAGAAATATGCACCTCCATCAGCGCTGCGGACGCAATCGGCAAAACACATTTAGGAAATTAGCATTTTTGAAATAGTGAGTTTTAAGAGCCAAACAGTTTTGCTGATATGAGAATGAGCAGTGTGAGGGGAAGAGGTTGGATTAGATGTGAAGGAGGTGGAATTTGGCACATAATTTGATTATTCGGATGGTTTTCATTTACCTCTCCGAGTTCACCTGCAGGCACTCTCCTCTCGTCGCTGTCACAGAAAAGCTCCAATTTTCTCTTTATCTCACCTGAACGGAACGTCTTCACGGACATTTATGTATGAAGTGTGTCTCATTAGGTGTGAATTTGGGAGCGTGCGCAGCAGCTTGTGCCATTCAGTATTAAGGAGCAGAATAAAATGTCTGCAGTCATTTCTGCCCAAAAACAGACTCTACTTTTACTCACACTTCATTTTTAGAAGCCCAATTGAGCTTTATTGGCCATTCTCCGAAGCGCAAACACACACAAACAGCCATTCCTCTTCAAAATATTAGAGTCTGCGCTGATTGCCACCACCTGCGTTATAACACAGGCTACTAAACAGATGCAGGAGAACGACTTCGGTGTAGAAAGCACAGCTGAGACGTGGCGTCAAATCTGGCAAAATGCTATAAGAATCTGTTTGATCAGCAGCACAGAGAAGAATCCGGCACTGATGAATGTCTCCCAGCTGAAGACGTGAAAAAAATATCCAGTCCCTGCCCACAATGTAAGATGAGAGAAGACACCTACAACCACTGCATGTGGCCTGGCCACAAAATAGTACACTGCTGGTCAAATATAGTGCAGTAGCTGCAGAGTATTTTTGGTGCCGGGTGTGATGTGAACCTTCTGTTCTCAGTTTTCCTTATGGGAAGATTTATGATGAAAACTATACAAGGCTGTCGTCCGTGTCAGATATGTGAATCCTGGGCCAACGGGGCTACATAAGACATGAGGTCATCTTTTAATTTCTATCTAAATTATACGCCAGAGCAAAGCTAAACCACATGTGATCTCATACCTGCATGCCAGTACACAAAACCCCACAATTCAAATACAAAGTCTACTTAAACATGACACGAACCCATGGTTTGAGCCTTGTCTTAAACGACGACTGGCTTCAAATTAAAATATACTCCTTTGAAATGCCATCGAAACAGAAGTTATACCAAGGCCTCGTCCACATATACAAAGTTATATTTGAGAACAAAGCATTTTTTGGCCGTTCGTCATGGCAAACACAACCCTGGACACTTAGTGCTGTTACTTGGGGCAAACACTCGTCTAGGGCTTCCAGGGTTTGGCTTCCTGTGCACGTTACCAAAGAATGAGCGTTCGGCTGCCAGGTCTAAAGGCCCTGACACACCAAGCCGACGGTCGGCCGTTGACCAAAGTCGGGCCATTGGTGAGCGTCTGTCGCCCTAGTTTTTGCGGTGTGTCCCACACCGTCGGCGGCTTTTCGGCCGATTGAGCATGTTGAATCGGCAGCGGAGCTTGTCGGTGAGAGAGATCACTCTGATTGGCTGTTCAGGTTTTATTTCCTCGCCCCTGTAGCGAGTGAATCTGCCTGTGGTGAAACCGGGGCTAACCGGTGCTTCCTCCTCAGGCTCCACTTCACTCAGCTGTCCGACAGACCCGCTGCTTCTTCACACTTTAACCTGAATAACAAACCGGGGCTAGCTGGGAGCGTTAGCCGCAGCATGACCGGAGGAAGCACAGCCAGTTAGCCTCTGCTAGCTTCCCAGCTAGCCCCGGCTCTCCGTTTGGATCCAACCGGAGCACCGAGCCCTGGTTTGTTATTCAGGTTAAAGTGGGAAGAAGCAGCGGGTTTATCGGGCAGCTGAGTGAAGTGGAGCCTGCGGAGGAAACACCGGGACCGTCTGGATGTAATAGTCCATGGAGGTGCTGCGGTACTCGGCTGCACAGATAGGAAACCCCTCGGCTGACAGGATGTACCACTCTCTCACTCCGCTCTCTCTCACGCAGGCGCAGAACGTACGTGCTACTTGGCCGTCGGATGTAGTCCGTGTAGTGTGTTCAAATGCAACTGACACAGGGCGACGTGAGGCGACGTAGACGACGCAACAGTTGGCTTTCGTCGCCGCTAGTTCTTTGATGTCGGTTTGGTGTGTCCTTAACTTAAATGTTGTTGTCCTGCCGCGTTTCTCCCTGCCAACACTAATGGTGATCGGCCACATATCATGCCGACGTCAAAGGATGGCTTTTTTGTCGGTGTCTGATGCGGGAAGTCACTGACCAAGCGCCAGATTTCGACAACCTCGGAGTGAGACCGGGTTGGGGTATGTATCAGCTCTGGCAGTGATCGGCATTTACGGAACACGCTAATTTTAACCCCTTAATCGGGGAGATGTGTTGACGTGCCCAAGCAGTGATCAAAAATGGATCCAAATTAGTCAGCACCAAATTTGAAACAGACTGAATTAGTAAGAAATATTTAAAAGGAGGTAATAACCGGCCTACATGCGGCTTTCTCGTGTCTACTAATGTGTTTTCTGGTCTGTCCATGACCTCAAACGTGACTCACTTGTGTGACTTTTTACATGTTTATACATAAATATACTATTTGTCTTCCACAATAATGAAGAACAGAGGTGTCAGAATGAGCTATGAAAGATGCAGCTCTTGGTAGCCTTCCAATAGTGGCTTTTTTTTTTCAGGCTTTTTATCGGCCAAAATCATCTTCTCCTTCTTTGTGTGGCTGCAGGGTTATGGTTTATAACCATACTTGTGTAGACAGGAATTCTTCTTGAAAAGAAGGAGAGGAAAACCCATTTTCAAAAGTACCTGAGGGCCAAGACTCGTTGTTTCCAGTATGTCTCTGAGTCATAGCAAGTCACACTCTGCCTCTCTCAAACTAATTCATTGTTCACTTCCTGTCCACCGGATGCTCTCTGACTTTTTCTCTTGTCTTAGTCACTTCACTCTCACACCAGCCACTTCCTTTTGCCTTTGTTAACCCCTTTCCTTCCTTTACCAGACTTTCCCAGCCCACCTGCTCACCTGTTTCCACTCACTCCTCTCCAGATCGTCAAATTTGCCATGTGCGTTGAACTTGTGCCTGAACTGTTAGCCGTAGTTGCGCTTAAAGTAGGTCCCACAGATGTTTAATAATGACTTGATACCAGACCTCAATATGGCGCCAGTTCAGCTCGCCTTGCATCGTCTGCATATTCATTCATCCGTCTCAACCTTGTGAACACAATATCTAAAAAAAACACTTCAAGGGAATTACTTGAAATTAGGCACAAACGTCCACTTGGACTCGAGGATGAAACAATTCGTTTTTGCTGGTCATAGGTCAAAGGTAACTGTGAATTTGTCTGTCTCATTCTGGTGTCTCATGATGTCTCAAGAACGCCTTGAGGGAATTTCTTCAGATTTGGCACAAACACTTGGACTCCAGGATGAACTGATGAGATTTTGATGGTTAAAGATCAAGGGTCAAATGTCAGCGTTGCTATAGCCTTACATCCATCTCAGTCTTGTGAACGTGATATCTCAAGAATACCTTAAGGTAACTTCTTCAAATTTGGCACAAATGTCCACTTGGACTCGAGGATTGAACAATTAGTTTTTGTTGGTCATAGGTCAGAGTTAACTCTGAATTTGTCTGTCTCATTCTGGCGTCTCATGATGTCTCAAGAACGCCTTGAGGGAATTTCTTCAGATTTGGCACAAACACTTCAACGTTGCTATGGCCTTACATCCACCTCAGTGTCGTGAACGTGATATCTCAAGAATACCTTAAGGGAATTTCTTCAAATTTGGCACAAATGTCCACTTGGACTCAGCAATGAACTGATTGATTTTTTGGTAGTCACAGGTAAAAGGTCAAGGTCACAGTGACTTTGTCTGTTTAATCTTGTAAACATAGTATCTCAAGAACAGCTTTAGGGAATTTCTTCAAATGTGGCACAAACATTCACTTAGATTCGAGGATTAACTGATTCAATTTTGGCGGTCAAAGATAAAGTCTGTGACTGAGCGAATCTTTCTTATTCTTGGGAATGTGATATCTTAAGATCACAAATGTGGCACAAATGTTCACTTGGGCTAAACAATGAACTGGTTGCATTTTGGTGGCCAAAGTTCAAGGTCAGTCTCATTCTCGTGAACGTGATATCTCAAGAATACCTTAAGGGAGCTTCTTCAAATTTGGCACAAATGTCCACATGGACTCAGCAATGAACTGATTGATTTTTTAGTGGTCACATTGACTTTGTCTGTTTATGCTTGTGAACGTAGTATCTCAAGGACAGCTTAAGTGATTTTTTTTTCCTCCAAATGTGGCACAAACATTCACTTAGATTCAAGGATGAACTGATTAGATTTTGGCGGTCATAGGTCAAAGGTCAAGTCTGTGACTGACCAAATCTCTCTTATTCTTGAGAACGTGATATCTTAAGAACATAAATGTGGCACAAACGTGACACAAATGTTCACTTGGGCTAAACAGTGGACTGATTGCATTTCGGTGGCCAAAGTTCAAGGTCTGTCTCATTCTTGTGAACACGATATCTCAGGAACACCTGAAGGGAATTTCCCAAAATTTGACACAAACATCCACTTGAAGAACTGAAGAATAAAGTGATTCGAATGTTGTGGTCAAAGGTCACTGTGACCTCACAAAACATGTTTTCGTCCATAAAATTTCACACATATGTCAAACAGGATAAAATAAATGAAGTGATGACGTTTGATATCCAAAAGGTCAAAGGTCAGCGTGACTGTGACATCATAATGTTCTGCATCAAACACTTTTATGTCCATTACTCAGCGTCATATCTCAGGAACAGAAGGGGAGACATTTGGTCAGATACTGAAGATACCTAGAAGTCATGGTTAAAATGTCCTTTTTAATGTCTAGGTGACAAACAGTCGTTGATTCAGCAGTGTCTTAGTGACTATTTCATATGCTGTATACAGTCCTGAAGCTATTGAGCCTTTTAACCTTTTTATACATATTTTATTTAATATATTATCTAACTATAAGAGTCTTTGCACAGAAAACACTGAAACGCTTTTCTTTTCTTACGTCTCTTGTCATTTTGCATTCAGGTGTACAAGAGAATAAGTGACTAGTGCAGATTCATGCCGGTTTGAGCTCCACTGGTCGTTTGAAAGGCAACACACTGCCATCAATGAAACACTCTCCCTCCACCTCTCCCTCTTGTCATGCCAAATTGTGTTTTACAGCATCTGTTCATTATAGATGGCCGACATGATGGATATGGTCATAATATTAATGTAAGACTGACACAGCAGAGACATGAATCATGGCCGACTTTATTTCAAAGCCGGCGTTTCATTGGCCCGCCACTAAAAAGTGATATATAAATGTCAGCGAATGGCAGCCGTAAAGCATTATGAAGTACATTTGATGGTGCATTTCCACCGTTATCAACCCGCTGTTATTTACTAATGTGTCTTCTTCATGTGACAGCTGCAGTGGACGTCCATGTCAGTCGCATTTGCAGATTGTGTGCTTAGAGAGACTCTACCTTTCGTCTCTTTCAGGTGCTGGTTCAGCAGCGAGGAGATGAAAAGGTAAGAACAGGAAGGAAAAGCAATGTTCTCATATGCAGTGGGCGCCTTTGGGTACGGAGGCCCAGGAATGACGTTAAATTGAAAACATTCAATCAAATTGAAATTTCATTTCCCATATGTGTATATGATTTATGACACGGGTTATTAGTCATTTCAAACTGAGAATCCATTGGTGTTTATTTTTATTTTTATGGTTAAAAAAATCACAAAATCAAGGTGAAAATAGAATTTTCAAAACAGTAGCTCTGGAGTACACACATTTTTATCTATTTTTCTCACCTCTCACTTTTATTTGAAGCGTATTTGACAAGCTGTGCTCTGGAACTGTTACAAGTAGTCAATCAATCGATCAACATAGAATTAACTGGCAACTATTTTGATAATTAAACAGTTGTGTTAGTAGGTTTTTAAGGCCTACAAGCCAGACCTTTGCTGGTTTTGTGCCTCTTAAATATGTTATTTTGATCATTTTGCAGTCATACATGATAATAAACTAAATAGCTTTGGATTCCCACAGTCATGGAGAACCTGGAAAAGTCATGAAATTTTTTTGAAAGTCAGGGAATGTTGTTGTGTGTAATGAAATAAACCATTATACTAATCCTCTGTGGATTTATTTATTATTTTGCGTAGCTGTTGATGTAACGTATCTCTAGTATGCGTAGATGCCTAAAGTTTGCTTTACCGTGAACGTACGTGTCTTTATTTTCTCCCTGCGTTCCGTCTTTTTCCAACAAATTAACCAACGGACAGGGAGCTCCACTCCTCCATGTCCACGGCACACTCATATTTTATTTATTTATTTATCTTTTTGTGTTTATATTTATTTATTTTTTTTATGTGCTATGTCGTATGTTGTATTTTTATGGCTGCAGTATGGGTGTAGAGCCTAAGACAAATTTCCCATAATTAAGTTAGTCTTGATCTTGATCTTGGAGTAAACTGTATTTTAGAGTTCTGTTCGTGTCAGATGTTGTAAATTGCCACTGAAAATTATTAAAGGTTCTTAAAAAGTCATTAAAATTTTTTTGAAATTTTGTCCATTAAAATATGTGGGAACCCTGAAGAAGAAGTCATCTTGGGCTCTGGAAATTTACACCAGGCATTTTTTTTTTTTTTTTACATTTTTTTCCTACACTTTATTGACTTTAATAATTGTTAATAATTAATCAAGAATATAATGGGCAGATTAATCACCAATGAAAATAATTGTTAGTTGTAGCAACTGTGTCACTCAACTTGCAAAAGTAAAGATACATATGGAGGCACCATGGTGACGATGTAATCGCAATGTCCTGTCAATAAAGGAAGAAAATATTTCCCACAAAAATATTACAATTATATTAAAGTATTACAGTAAAATTCTGTGTTTTTCAAATGAAAATTAATTACAGAAAGCCACATAATGTGCGTAACATTCATTATTTTTATTTTAGTTTGTGCAAAAATATTGATTTTTTTTTATATATATATATTTAAAAAAAATCTAATTTTATTTTATAACTTTTTAAAAATGTAGGTCACACATTGTGTTCTCATTTGAAACCACAAAAAAAGGCTATTCAACATTAATATTTAATTTTTTTGTTTACGACCTATCTGTACAGTTACGTTAGCGTTATTTATTTATTTATATATTTATATATTTTAAACTATGGAAATGTATTAATGGAAACGTGAGTGCAGACTATTATTTTTTTATTTTTTTTTTTTCATCATGGACACACATTTGTAAATGAAGTTTCAGTTTTACGTAATGATTTTCAGTGTGCATATGTCACCTCTGGGCCTCCATACAGCATGAAGCTATCAGTGGAATGATGAGCGGCATGATGTCCTAATTCATTTAGTTAGCAGCAGTGAGTTTCTGCATGTTTTCAGTCCTGCATATGTTCAAAAAACCTTGTTCGAGGCTGTAAGAGTCCACTTCGGCACTCTCTGGAACATCAAACATCAAATCAAACTGGTGCCTGTTTCTGCTCAGAGACGCTTCAACAGCTTCAGTCCCAGCATTTGGCATAAACGTCTCCGAATCAATACCCTCAGGCCCGCTCAAACTTTGCACCTTTGCTAATTCAACCTGATTCTGGTCTCGCTCTGAACAGTTTCACTGACGAGACGAGCTGTAGACAGCGACGCGCTCTACATAACAAACACCTCGAAAGCTGTCTCAGCCCGAATGTGCTGCTCTCAGAATGAATCAGTACAGATTAGTGACTACCTGCTCGTCGTCATAAGGGGACATGTAATCCTCTGAAATACTCAAACAGCCGTGGAATTGATTACTTTCAGCTAGTTTGGGGTGTTCATCTTGGAAAACAATGTCACATGCAGTTAAACTTGCAGTTTTTATTTTAATTCACTTCAATCAAATAGTCCAAAAATTGATTATATAGAGATTTGAGATACAATTGAAAAAAACATTTACTATTTGTCATCTAAATATACATATTCAGTGAAGTGGACGGCACTTGTTCAACACTGTTAATGTAAATTAATGTATGAAAGAGCTTTTAATTAGAGCTGAAATTAATCAATTGAATGAATCAATTGAAACTTTGTCACCAACTATTCTCACTCTGATTAGGAATTATTCGTTTTTAGTCTTTTTATTTAGCAATAACTGTGATATTCACTGTCTTATATTGTTGTGAATCAGATGTTTCGGGGGTGTCATCACCTTTTTTGTGATATTTTGATATTTTATAAACTAAACAAGAAGCGATTCAGCCAAAAGTGCAGTCGTTGCAGCCTTGCTGTTAACCCTAAAGAGCTTCAATAATCTGGAGTCGAGAATTTTGAGGGTTTCAGTGACAGTGTGGTCAAAACCTTAGAAGACTCTCCACCCTCATGTAATGACAGATCTGAAAAATTGAAGCCATGTGGATCCCAAAAAATGTTCCTTTATTGGCTCTGGAAAACCTTTATCAGCTGAAAGCAAGTAACGTACATCACATACAGTACATATTTCTGCTTGTTGTATCCGCACGTGCAAATTATAGTGACCGTTTTAACATGCCCAGGTGTCTCAGTTGTGACTCATGTTCCGGTTGTTTTGTGAAGATCCAAAGTTCTCACACGAGGCAGGGGAAAGTTGGATGAGGTTTGTTTGGGAATACAAGAAAAAGGCAAAGTGCTTTCCGAATTACGTCTCGTCTGGTCCGAACCCTGATCCTGTAACGCTAAGGAAGAACTAGAACCAAACAAGGTCAAACACCTCCAAGCACATTAACAATCTCCTGATGGCACCATACCTGTTGTTAATAACTCATGCCTGCAAATACACTCCTAAAAAAGATTCATGGGGTTTGTGGGTAGTGCTTAAAATAAAATGTTTGATCATTTGACAACTCATTTTAAGAAGTTGGTCAAAATCTGAAAAAAATTCTGACATTTTTGAGTTGGATGGAATTGAAATAAATAAGTTGGAATATCTTAAATGAAATAATTTGACCCGTGAACATCACAACAACTTTCGGATGAATATTTAGTCGGTTCAGCTTAATTGCATTTTATCAAGTTGCTTGTACTAAACTAATTGAGTTCGTCACATTTTAAAAGACTCATAATGTTGACTCAGTAATTCCAGGATTGGAGCTACTTTAAAAGATGCATGCAAATGGTTACCTTAATTTTTTTTAAGTTGAATCAGTGGGTTATATGTCGGAGTATATACTAAAACCTTGGCACAGTCCACAGCTGTACACGACTCAAGATGCACAGAAATGCTGTGTAAACTTAAATAATATCAGAACCTTTATAAAACGTTACCTAAACACAAACGTTTTTAATAGATATGAATATATGCGATTCTGACACAAATAATACAACACGTGCAAAAGAGTTACAGTTTTTGTATTAAATTTTATTTTGTAAAAAGACAAAGGGCAATTAGATGGTGTTAAATCATACAGACTTTACGATATAAAGACAAGTACAGTACGGTTTACACTGAACTAGAGTCTGGCAAGTTTTTGTCAAAGGACACGAAATAATTCAATTGAATTCTTCAAATTTGAAACAGAAATACACTGTAGTGAGATAGAAGTTTTGAATTTGTGTTTTCTGACATGGAGCAAGTTTAAGTTAAAAAAAAATGAAAGCAGATCAACCTTACTTATTAACATATTTATTTTATATACACTTTAAAACCAAACTATTTGTTTTAACTTAAAAAACCATTAGAGTGCGGGCTGCCTGTTTTTAAGTTGCCTTAATTTGAGAGAACAAATTGAGTAATTACAAAATCACCTCAACTTGTCTTCTCAAATTCAGTCAACTTAAAATTTTAAGGCAGCCCAGACGCTCACGTTTTTAAGTCAAAACAAATAATTTCTTTTTACAGTGTAGCACAAGGTGCATTTTACCATATTTCTATTAACTAATGAGGACCATGAGAAGTGTTTGAAAGCTCCAGGAAAAGTAAAAGCAGTGTGTTTTCTTTGTCAAAGATAGAAACACAGGAAGAGAAACTAATACTGAAGACACAGTATTAAATGAGAATGCATTTCATTCAGGAGACTCGTGACGACCTCCTCACCGCCGCTCAAACACGTCCACCTCACCCTGCGATTGGCTGCTCTGCCGTGACGCTGTGAATTGGCGGACGGTTCATGTCAGTTAATGGCATAATCACTGCAACTTAAGTGGTCAAGTGGCCTGTTAGATATGTGTGGTGGTGGTGTGTGTGTGTGTGTGTGTGTGTGTGTGCAAATTCCCATCCTGCACCACTCGCCCGGATTCCCTCCGTCGTGTTACTGTCTGCGGATAAAAACAATCTTCATCTAATATTTTTCCATGACATCAAGTAATGTAAATTACGGCGGGGTGTTGGTATGTAGTCTGTAATTACACATCACTCCCCTCTCACCCTCCCTCCCTCCCCTCCCTCCTCCTCTTCGTCTTCTTCATCATCACGGAGCGTCAGTGGTTCTTGTGTTCAGGCCTCGCTCTGCTCTGCCTCCTCCACCTCCAGCTTCTCCGCGCCGCTCGGCTCTGCTCGGCTCTGCGGCTGCCTCCAGCTCGTCCTGTTTGAAAGACGACTGCTGCACCCTACAGTTTAAAATCCTTCCCTCACTGTGCCTGCTCAGCCTGCACACTCTGCTCAGCCTCTGCTCTGCACGCTCACAACTGACCAGGGCTGCTTGTTTTATTAAACACAACACACAAAGGAGGCTCCTCTGGCGTCAGAGCGAGACAAAAACAGACTTTCTGATTATATTTTTAGCGTTTTTTACTGAACGTATTCTTCATTTTAACACAGTGAGGAGTGAATGGAGGTTATGCTGCTGCTTTAAAGTGCGTCCAACTCTTAAATAATTTCACCAGTGGAGAGTTTTAGTGTCCTATGATGGTCTAAATGAGAAATCAAAGGCTCCTCTTCCTTAATGAGGAGAAGGTTCTGGAGATTTAAGTGTAAATGTTTCATCACGTTGAACAATACTTGACACTGGCACAAAATTTGAACTGATATTTTCATGTTCAGCACCTCGAATGCTCCTTTATGGTTGAAATTTAATATCAGTGTTCTGCTTTTCCTCCATTTATGAAAACTTAATCATGTTTTTTCTGAAAAGTATTTCTCTAATTTCAAAATTAAACCAGATTATCAAGTATGTATGCACAGCCATAAATGCATAATGTATGCATGATAATCTTCCAGAATCAACTGCACATGATCTCAGATGATTACATTCCCCGAAATATAACTGTAAACCACAGTGACTTGCATATTTATAAGTGTTTTCAATAGATATTTGCAGCAAAAAATATCCGAATTTAAGTAATTTATAAAGTGTTAAAATAGATGTTTTCACTTTGTTTGTATTTGTGTCGCATTATAATTTGATTTTCTTTATTATTCTGCCCATTTTTAACACGATAACTTTCCATAGTTTGCAAATATTTATTTAATTGTGTAAAAGTCAGCACCATATCTGGAAAAAGTCAGATTTGCTGATGCCACGCGTGTTCATCCGTCATCTTCATCGTCTTTTCTCCTGTTGATGATGGATGGCGTGCATTCTTTTCAGGTTGATACGGGTGATTTATCGATTGAATATAATGTAATATAATATGAGCTGGAGCTGTGTGTATCGTCGCATCATGATGCAGCAAAAATATTTGCCTTAAATGCTGAATTACGGTAAAGAATTACAGTAAATTACAGTAAAATTACACACCTGCTTATTTATACATTTATTTTTTACATCAATAGATATCAATAAATCCTGTCACATTCAGTCGAATACTGTTGTATTTACATATAATTTAAGTGTGACCCGGCACTAATTAGAGGCACTGATGGGTCTGATTTGAGTTCAGGGTCGCCACATTTGACCTTTTAAGGAAACAAAACGTCCCCAGTTTTACCCTTTTTTACGAGGTGTGAGATTTAAGTCAGAGAGTGACGAAGGCGAACACACACACACAGATCGTAACACTGATTCTTAACGGAAAGGAGCACAAACACCCATAGCGGTCAGTCCGTACAGTCTGGATCTCCCCCAACAGTGGCGCCATCAACAAGGGGCTTTGGCTTGTAAATCCCACTTGAGGTAGAGGAACCACACACACACACACACACACACACACACGAGAAAACACACAGACGCTTCCTGACAGCCAACTCAGCTCTGGACAGTTTTTCCAAAGCCCTAATTGTACTGTTTGACCATCAAAATGTAAATACTGCAGACGAGGAAGCGGCGTTAATTACCTCAAACTCCTTCAGAGAAATATTTCAGGATTTTTGTCGTGTTTTTTTAGGGAGCTATAACCTTTAGAATTATTGTCTCTTTAGTAGTCCTGAAATCTTTTTGTCTCCACTGAATATAACATCTTTTAAAAATGTAGATTTTACATCAAAGTCAGGTTGAAGCAAATTTTAAATTCTGAAAAGTTAATTGAATAAATAAACCAGTGAAATAGGGAGTCGTGTGACTTCTCATAGTTGGAGTGACACCGTGGTGTCTTTTTTTTCCTATCGGCAAGTGTTGGATCGTCCAGTTTTTGCTGATAATCAGGATTTTGTGCAAATATTCAGCGTCTTTAAATTCAACCATTTAACGCCGAACATATTTGAGGAAAACTCAAGTGTTCCCACCTAAGATTTCATTAATACAATTAAATTAATAGCATGCTCACACCAAGCATTCATTGGATTCAGTTACACCTACAGATTCCAGAGTTATTAGTTAGTTAATGTATTTGATTTTCGTATTATATGTCAAATTTGTTGGATTTTAAATGTGTTTTCTTCGGCTGCTACCTCGGCCAGCTCTCTTGTAAAAAAGATTTTCAATTTCAATGGGACTTCCTGGTGAAATAAAGGTCACATAGATAAATAAATTAATTAAAAACACTCAGACAGCATCATATCTGTTACAAATGTGTGACCCTGATTGACATAAATGTAATTTTCTTTTTCTATGGAGGGTATAAAATATATTTATCTGTTTCCTCGAGTCTGCAGAACCTTAAGACAAAACAAGGTTTATTTAAGTTCATACCTCCAAATTCAAGCCTGAAGGTGAATAGCAAAATATGACAATATCCGAAACAACAGAAGCACTTTGCATCAAATTACATCCATCAATCAATGTCTGCTTAATCCCAAAATCTGCAGGACATCGTCAGTTATTTCCAAATCGAGTTTTTAACATTTAAACATTTAAAACAACACCGAAAACCACAATACATAACCATCATAATTTATTCTATACATGGTAAACTACCACATACAATGATCTTCACATTTTTGAATCATCAAAAATAAAAACTACAGACATATATTTGCATATATTCTAAAATATAAACACTCACATATGAGAGTATTTTTAGCTGCATAAACATCTAAACCATATTTTTAGCTTCCCATAATATATCAGTGTATCTACTGTCTGTATGAGTGTTTGATTCAATGTGATCTGTATAATCTATCTGAAACATGCTTCAGTGCATTGTAATTGGATCATTATCTTATAAAATTCAAAGCAATGACACTATCATATTATTATACTGCATAATGATCCATCAACAAACTGCACATACACACATAATCACAGATAAACTGCCTCCCTGTGATGTCTCCTTACATCACTTACAGTTAAGTTAAGTATATGCAGTGTGTAATTCATTGCAGTGTAATTGACATATTTGTCTGTAATTCGTCTGTGCTCAGTCCGCAGCAGTTAGGATGGTAAAAGATATGCCCGACAAACAAATACTATCATTCTGTGAGAAGTTGAGCGTCCTACCTGAGGTCGGGTTCACACCAGAACTGAGACTGGGACCAAAACAGCCAGAGACCGAGCCAGGATGGAAACGTGCCACAACCACTGCTGATACAGAAACCAGACAATACAGTCGCTTCAAAGCGTTGCGTTCAAACTGCTTCAAAACTGAGATATCAAGCACTCGTTAAAAGTCCAATGAAGTCTTCAGAAGCAGAATTGACAGCATGAAATCGCAATTTCTTTCCCAAAACCCAAAGTCTGTGCAAAGTAAACCCGATGAATGAAGTTTGTTTGTCCGGAGGTCAAAAGCCAAATAAATTAGCGGGAAGCGTCTCCGTTGTAGGCATCTCTGGCTTCATGTTTTCATGATACTAGTTATTTTTCTAAAATGTAGAAATGCAGTGACCTACTTTGGGGCATCTATGCGTTTAGCATTCACATCTTATTACCATAAAGTCAAGGTTTTGCCTTTCTTTCCTGAGAAAATGTACTGTAGAAATTTGCCGATCCCTTTCAGGGTTCGGGTTCAGGTCCTGTAGTGGTGATTATAGTATTTGGTTTCAGACCTAAACGCAATTGAAGGTTTCAGGTGTGTTTTCTTGGCTTCACACATGCTCTAAGATATGAAATACTCGACATGGACTTTGGATTATGTTCGTCTTTTGTTAATTTGCAAACAGCCTCTGAAACAAGCGCTTGAGTCTTTATATTCTGCTTCTTTTTAAAGATGATATCCAGACATATCATCTCCAAATCATGCTCTTATTTTGTCAGGCCAGGACTTAATTTCAGCCATGATCCTTCATTTGTCTTCATTTTGCGTCTTAAACAGTTCCCTGAGATTACCTGTCACTTGTGTCAGCGGTTGAAGTTCTAGATTAAAAACCCTGCGCCCACAAGAATATCTGATTGTGCTCAAGTTTGAATTTAATCCAGCTTTAGTGTCTGAGCACTACTGTGCAAACCAAATCTACTCAGGGGAAGACAAGAGGTAGTGGAGGGGGGGGAGTAAAAGTTGAAGCACCGAGATGGAGACGCTTGGACTTGACTTCTCTCTGGCTGCCTTAAGTGAAGCCGCTCGGAGATAGACGGAGTAAATAGAAAACAGCGATTGTCGTCTCGCTCTGCCTCCCCCCCTCTGTAATCTGATTGGGCACGTTCCCCCGAATCGAGGGCAACGCCAAAACAAAAGATCACCAATCAGATAGAAGGGGCTCCCACTGAAGTTCTTGGCATGCTATGAATGCTTTGCCCTCTCATGTGCGCTAGTATCTAGCAGCGAGATTCCCCGTGTCGCTTTTATGTGTTAATCGTCACCGCTCAGTGAGACTATTGTACTGTCTGCATCGCCGGGGGAGGAAACCGCAAAAAAAAAAAAGGGGGGAGTTTATATGGGGAATGAATGCGAGCGGTGGAGACTGCCAGCACCGTTTCACACGAGCTGAGAGTCGCCTCATCACCCCGTTGACGAAGGTCCAAGAGTGCAATGTGTTGCTCTGCCACCACAGACATCTCTAATTGATGGGAAAGAAGTTCATTTATATATTCAGGGTGGGAGAACAATTATCACCTGAAGTTCCATCTCTAAGATAAAGAAGAGCCAGGTGTGAAAGGCTCTGACGACCACTGATTGGATTTTCCTGTTCTCCCTTAAAGGTTCCCTTAATCAGTTTCACATCTGTGCCGTTAATCACCTGTTCAAACTCTGCATGTTTTATGGAAGAAGGAATGGAAAATCAGGTTCAAAGTGGTCACAGAAAATGCGTTCATTCCATTCAAATTCCAGGATCCTTCAGGAAATCCATTGCTAGAAATGTATGTTGTATGGACGAACATTTTTTAAGCACATACAGTGGCTGTATTCTAAAAGTTAGAGTTAAAAATCATAATTTTCTGACGAACTTTCCAGGTCCTCGTCATTTTACCTGCATGTTTTAACCTGGTAAAAGATTTTAGTCGTTGTACGCCTGGACCTGAGTAAATCCAAAGACTCTAGGCGGGATTTCCTCGACTGCTGCTAACTTAGCTCAGGTTTGTTTTTAGCCAAATGGTTAGGCTAGCCAGTTGCTTTTTACTGGACCATACTGTGTTCTTAAAGCCATTTTTTACCTTTGGATTTTAATCCGACATTACCTGTCCGAGCTGTCTCTACCTTGGCCAGAAAGTTGCCGAACTCAAACAAAGAATATCCACCTTTTACCAGATTAAAGATGGTGAACAGCATCTCTACATCCTGGTAACGCTGGGTTCTGCTAAGGGCTCCGCAGCTAGAGGGGAACTCAATGCCACTGTGCCAAAAGGTACCAAAATGGAAGGCTTCATTTGATGTAACGACAACCAGGTCTCACTACGAAGTCGGTGAAACTAGGCACTTGGTCAGTGACTTCTGGCGCCAGACACTGACGAAAAAAGCCGTCCTTTCACATTGGCATGATACGTGGCCGATCACCGTTCTCAGGGCCAAATGGGGTTGGACAACAACGAAAGTTAAGGCGGTAGAAGTCCGAGTAGGGCAGAAGGGAAGGGGTGGTGGATGAGTCGCACCTAGGGTACCTTGCACGTTACATGTGAACATGGAAAGTCCAGAAGGTGGTTGTACCCTTGACCGACAGAAGCCTGGTCTAAAGTCAGGTTGTCGCGTATTTTCCTGCTGTTTCATAGAGCAGTGTTTGTTTGTTCTATGGGAGAAACACAGAGTAATCATATTAATCAGCGCATTTATGCACGAGAGGCAGTGCGGCGTCTTTTATTATGTCAGAAACTAAAAGAGTTCTGTTCTGTTCCAGATTATTTGCTGCATTACTCTCAGTAGAAAACTGCTCGCTTCTCCAATTTGCCGAATCCATTGAATGGGAGATGACACTCTGATTGATTAAAGTCATGTTAGGTCAAAACACACACAATTAATTAAGGGACTAAATACAACTCCTTTGCCCCTTGCACCTCACTTTGCACCCCAATTAGGCACCGTTAAACTAGTAAAGTTTGACACACCCTCAATGCATCTTAGACGACGAGTCATAGATCGTATAACTTGGGCCCAAATATCCATAGAAAAAAAGAGCAAATGTCAGCTTTAGTTCTGTGCTTTTGAAAACTTTTTCAAGGTTTGCATGTTTAAGGAGAATTTGGGGGGTAATTTACCGTGGGAAGGACACTAAATCCCTTAACTTTACGCTTTATAACTCTTTATAATGTCTGTCAGAAACACCCCAAGCTTCATCTATAGAAATTCATATTGTGCAGACAAGCCAAAACTCCCGAGCAAACATCCCAAAGTTTCCAAAAATACCAACTATGTCAGGATGAATTCCTAAAAAACAGAACATCTAGAATATCCGCATTTGTGTTCAATAGTCATCCCATTATAAACATGAGATATTGCAGCTCTAGTGAAGCGATGAAACATGCAGATACAGAAAATTGTGCATGAGTGAGCAGCAACCTCCAGGGCTGAATAATGAAGCAAATGAGGAAGTACTAAAAACTGCAGTTCCTCTAATGGCCACTTGAGGCTGGCTCCTGAAGTGAGTCAATCCCCACAGACCCCCATGTTAACATGTCCAACTTTACAGCAGAAATAAACATGTTTACAGCCTGATAGAAGCAACAGTTTTGGTCTCTGCAGCTAATGTCAACATTCATGACAACTGTGCGGGGGTGAATATTTATAAAACTCAACTGTCTAGATTTTGCAGATGCAAATTAATAGCATCTTTTTTTAATCAGACTAAAGTCCATGCCGCCAGTTTGTTACGCATGAAGAAAATAACCCTGATGACATCACTAGGGTCGTTCTCTCAAACATGACGAAGCTCCTCCAATGCTACAGTACTCCTGACGAAAAACACATCGACCATCATGCTTAATATCAATGGAATGCCCTTAAATTTATCCTTAAATTAGCTTCAGACGTCAGGAAAGTATACATAACATTTTAACAAAGAGACACAGTTTTGCACAGTTTTTCATTTTCATTTCATTAACAACAAAAGGGATGATAAAATACTGAAACCACTACTAACAACCAAAGGCCATTGAGAATTTTAAGATTCGTCTTAAGAGCGTAAATGTAGGTGGAGCAATGGATCGAGAGTGGAGGGCTATTCCAGAGGTCTGAAGCAGCTACTGCAAAGGCACAATCTCCCTTACCCTTACATTACCCACCAGCCTCGATCATGGGACAGTTAATTGACATTGTTTGGAGGATCTAAGAGGTCGGGAGTTGGAGTCGGGGCAGAGAAGTTCAGCAATATACTGCGGTGTATGGGCTTTAAAAACAAATACAAGAACCTTAAAATCAGTCCATTATAAAGACCACAGTGAACCAGCAGTCATATGTCGTCTTTCCTGATTAGATACTTCCTTAAGATAGGTTTACTCTGCGTTTATGTTCCTGGAAATACTATGCAAACTACTGTAGATATACTGAACGTCCTCAGGATGGAAACTTGCTTCAGGATGCGTAACAGGGTTCCTACAGTCATGGAAAATCTGGAAAAGTCATGGAATTTCACAGTCACATTTTCTGGGCTTGGAAATGTCTCAAAATTATCCAAAATCATTTAAAGTTTTCGGAAAAGTCATGAAATTCTGTTTCATATAATGAAAGTTTTACAATAATCATCTATGGATAACTTTTCACATGATGTATAGAAGCAGCAAATACATTTTCTGTAGCCGTCGGCTTGACGTAGCTTTAATATTTGCCGATGTGTGACCGTGTTTTCTTCACCTCCACGAACATTTCGCCATCGTCTTCCTGGGTATGTCTCTTCCCTCTTGTATGCCGGCATGCTGAAATTATGTTTCAATAGAGTTTGAATCTGATATATTAAAAAAAATGCAGGGTAAGTAGGGTAAGAAAAAAGAAATCTTTATTATGGATCCTTGAAAAGTCATGGGAAAGTTTGGGAATTTGTCCATGAAAATGTGCAGGGTCCCCATTTTTAAAAGCTGCCTCGTTGTTTCTAAGGTAAAACATTTTCATACACTTATCTCCGAAAATTCAGCCTGATGCTTTTGTTTTTCTTGGAAACTTTACCATCAAATAAAGATGTAAATGTTTAAACAGTGTTTAGCTGAAGAAAATGAGATTGTAACGATGAAACTAGAGTCCGAGAGGTTAAGGGGAATTGATAGTGTGAAGTTAAGTGAGTTTGCTCCCTCGTTGCTTAAAAAAGAACAAATACACAGAAAAGCTGCTCAGTTGCAGCTCTGCTCTGAATACTAATATCTCAGCAGTGTGTGTGTGTGTGTGTGTGGTTATGTGTGTGTGTGTGGGTGTGTAAAGCAGATGCCATTCTGCTGATCTCAGTCCACATCCATCCGTCTACAACCCAAATCTTCCCGAAGGCCACCGGGACGAGGCGTCCTCCTCGCAGCCCTTTTCCCTCCGCAGGTCAGGCGGCGTCCAAACTGTTTCATCTCGTCTCGCAGGTCGACCGACGCCTGACGGAGAACATCTGCCCGCCAAAAATCTCACAAGCTGCCGCAGAGATGACATCAACAGTCGGTTTGTGTTTCTGCTGCCACGCAGTGTCATCGACAGTGTTGAATGTTGACGCATCTGTTGTGCTGTTGAGTTAGCTGTGTCTCAACAAGTTTCCATGTGATCTTTGGGGATTAAAACGACAACACGGGATTCAGATTTGGACTCAGGTGTTGGTGCTAATGTGTTACTGTCTGACGAGCACTGAACCTATGTGACAGACATTTATTTACAGGAGGAAGCAAATATAATGTTTAAAAAAAAATAGATTTTTTTGCACTTCTTTATGTAGGAAAAAAATTATAAATGTGACAAATGAAAAAAATTGAAAAATAATTTTAAAAAAATGCAATAATTACATAGAAAGTTAAAATCCTAAAAACCAAAAATAATATGACAAGTTAAACATTAAAGTGGCAAAATCTAAATAAAATAATTTAAATATGATAATGCATAAAAATAATATAAATTACAAATAAATAAAATATAATAAAATAATTAAAAATATTAAAAAAAAAAAACAAAAAATAAAAATATGACAAGTTAAACATTAAAATGGCAAAATAAATAAAAGAATGTAAATATAATAATGCCTGAAAAAAAATTACAAATAAACAAAATAAAAGAAAATAATTTTAAAAAATTGAATGATTACGTAGAAAATTAAATGACAAGTTAAACATAACATGAACAAATCTAAATTATAAAAATGTAAATGTAATAATACATTAAAAAATTAAGTATATAGAAAATGAAAAGGTTAAACTACAAACAAAAACAATAATAATAAAAGTTAAGTATTAAAATGACAATCTAAAATATATATAAATGTAAATATAGTAATACATAAAACATTTAAAAACAAGATATATTACAAATAAAAAATAAAATACAAGAAATAATTTTAAAAAATCTAATGATTACGTTAAAACTAAATGATAAATTACAAACAAATATAATTATGTGACAAGTTAAGTATTAAAATTACAAAATCTGGATCATATAAATGTAAATATAAAAATAAAAAATAAATAAAACGGTGCTTATTATATACGACAAATACAAATGTAATTAATTATAATAATAATTATGAGTAAAATAGTTACAGGAAAAATATAGAAACAATACAGAAATGGTCATTGGAAAGTAAAGTAACTTTGATCGTTTAAAAAAATCTTTGTTATCTGGACCTGTACTGTGGTGCTTTCTTTTCACACTGAACACAACTTTTAAAGCAAATTGCTGCAGATTTTTAACAACAGAGCCCTTTCACCTCGAGCCACTGTATGTGCTCACCCTAATAATCATTTGGTTTTCCAGAGACTCCGTCATGTTTTGGAAATGAGCTTCAAAAGTGTGTTTGCACTCTGCCGAACAAAGGCAAGTTTGGAGAGGTGTAAAGGTTGCATGGACTGTGTGGAAAGTGCAGATCGTTACGACTCAAACTGCGAGCCGTCTCATTTGCAGAAACAAGTGTGCAGACGGTTTAAAGGTTGCATACATTGAGCAGGAATGCACTGGAACCGTTTGACTTCCCTGGAAAAGTACAGTCAATATTGTGCGAGGCTTTAATGGTCAAACATATGCATATTTTCTGCTCCAGTCCTCCCGCTTTGATAAAGCTCAAATACATTCGGTATCATCTATCAAACACAGGGAGGAGGGGGGGCAGACGGTGGGGGGTGAGCTGGGGAACAGAAGTTAGGTTTTGCCACGGTACCGAGCAGTTATTTTATTGACGTGGGAAGACACAGGAAACGAGCTGCTTTCACTCTTGCATGTCGAGTCCTTCTGTTGGCGCGCGAATCCAAAACAATTTCAGATTTTGAGAAATACGGGGGCAGCTGGCGTTCCCACAGCCGTGCCGGAATTAGCCGTTTACGCGCTGCAACCCTATCTGCTCTGCACCTGGGCGGCTAGCGTGGCAGCCCTGCACCTTTGACTGGGGCGCACAGGCCACCACTGCAGTGTGTGTGTGTGTGTGTGAGAGAGAGGGAGAGGGAGACGGAGAGGGAGACAGACAGAATGTGCAGTGTGTCATTGTAGGAGGAAAACATTACTTTCTGAAGCCCCTTCCTGCATGTTTGACATTTTCTTCCTATCAGCTGGAAGTTTGAGTGTCAGTTAATGTGAGTTTCGCAACCAACAGGCACTTAGAGCCTCATGAAAACAATTTAAAGCCACAGAAGAAGAGTTACTTCCTCATATGAATTTGAAGAATGCAGTTCAGCTTTGAGCTAACTGAGAGCACCTTAACACGAATGATTCGACAAAATAATCAAATCAAATCTTCAATAAAGACAAAAAGTGTGCAGTATCATGGCAACAAAAAACAGAATATACAGTAAAAGACATGTCTTTTCTGTCCTCCCACAAAGAGGGTTGAACAGAAGGTTTAATGTTTAAATACTACTGTTAACCTGTCTGACTTGAGTTTTAACTAAAGGTCTAGTTATTAGCTTCCTCCTCAGCTTTCAGCTGCACCTGACAGACAGCTCAGATGTCAACAAGTGACCTCAGACATTTGCCAATCCTACATTTCAGTCAGGACCACTTTCGTCAAAGAAGCTTTATTTCCATTTGCAGTATTATATTAGGCGGTATGGCTCTGTACTGGGGCCTCTGCCTTTTCTAGGCCTCCACAGAAAGCCTCTTCCATGCGCCTATACGAAAAGCCTTAGGGGGTGATCACACAGAAATGAGACGCTTTAAACGCTGGAAGCGCTTATTCAGTGCGCGCTAGCTACTGGCGCCTGACGCTAAAAAAGTTGAAAATATTTCAACTTTTCAGCGTCTTCGCGCGTCTAAAAAGACACCGGAAAAACACCCGTCTCAAAAGACGCTTGAACACTGGTCAGACGCGCCATATCATAGGAAAACAATGATTTTACTGGCGTCGCGTTTTTAGCGTTTCATCTCAGTGTGATCACTCCCTTAAAGCAGAGAGCACACCTCTCTGCCCTTCCATGCGCCTGCATGAAAAGTCGTAAAGCAGAGAGCACACCTCTCTGCCCTTCCACATGCAAACAAGGAAAGCCTGAGGCAGAGAGAGCACACCTCTCTGCCCTTCCACATGCAAACAAGGAAAGCCTGTGGCAGAGAGAGCACACCTCTCTGCTCTTCCATGCAGCTACATGTAAAACCTAAGGCAGGGAGAGCAGCAGCAAAGACCCCTCGGGCACACAACAGAGCAGCATCAATGACAAACAGAAATGACATTGATAAGTCAGACACAGTAACAGGAGGAGCTGGGGAGGAGGCAGGTTGCGAAGCAGCTTGCAGAGGAAGCAGCAACAGTAGGCAGGCCAGAGCAGTTTAAACAGGACGCCCTTTTTTTCTCTAAAACACCTGAAAGCTGTTTGAAAGCTACAAAACTGCATATTTTTTAATAACATATTTTATAATAGAAAAGACACATAGTTAGATAGGTCAGATATACAGTAGATCAGTCCAAGTTGTGTGTCTGCATTTTAACATGTTGGGACCATGGGCGGATTATGAGACACTGGGCCCCACCACCTCAACTACACTCAACTTTGCCTCTTTTTTATGTTGTTTGGCCCCTTTTTGCAGTTCCTTAGCATCTCTTTGTGGTTGATATGAGTCTTCCTGGTCGGTATGTGTCAATTTGAGTGACATTTTATAGGTTAAGGCTGAGTGGGGGCGGGGGGGGCCCTGACACTTTGAGCCTCTGGGCATGTGACTAGTCTGCCAATTCAGTAATCCACCCATGGGTAGGACACCTGTTGTGCTATAAAATCTTGACTGCTAACCTTTAAGTCCAATTTTGCTTTTAACTTTGTCGTTCTCGATCCTTCCACCACCTGTGTTTCCGAGATGTAAAAAGTCAGAGTACATGAACAAAGCAAAATCAAATGATGTCATTTTGCTGATTTTGTGTGGAACCGCAAGATATACATACAATTACAATACAATACAGCATAGCATTGTGATATTTTGCGTGGCGATATCGTATCGATACAAGGATGCCAAGTATCTTCTTTTATATACACTATTAACTTTTGCAAATGCGCATTTTAATACAGCTTTTGGTGCTAGAATAATAAAATCAGTTGCTTTTTTTAGTCCACTAGATGGTGCTGATGTCTTTGTTCCTGGTGAGGTCAGCAGAGGTCTCAGTCAGCGGCGTTTGGCTCAAGTTCATCAAAACAAAAATGGAGACACCGGAGAAAGAAATTAAAAATTGCACCAAACATCAGAAGGAAAGAAGGACTTGGACATGACACATGCAGTTTGCGAGCATAACATCAGAATAAAATACTCCAGGAATATGACGAACATGAGGGCTCACCTCTCGAACCACCATCCAAAGATAGAGGTAGCCACTGTCGGCCAAGCTAATGCTAAACCCACTCCACCTTTAACCAACACTGGAAAAACTTAGCTCGACCGAACGACCATCCAACTCTGAGCGAGCGAAGAAAAGAACAGTTCGTCACCTACTTCCCGTGCAAAGATCTGCGTTCATACAGCGCTGTTGAAACAAAAGCTTTTGTTACATGCTAAGAACACGTGAACCCAGGTATGTGAGTAGTGGAGCACGAAGCTAAGGAATCTTCAAGTGCAGCAGGAAGGGTGGCGTTAACCTGTGACGCCTGGACTTCAAGGTCAGTGGATTCATATGTGACTGTAACGGGACGTTACGTGACAGAGAGCTGACGACTGCTGTCTCACGTTCTCCAAACTAGAGCAGGACAGCAAATATAAGTTAAAGTCTAAATTCTGATTCAAAAACGATGAGAAATGTTGTAAATCTGACGTTACAGGTTATTGAATGTGAAGCCACACAGGAAGGTCTCCACTGAAGCTCTATAAAACCTGCAGTGAGTTCATGTTTCATTAGCAGGACTTCATTAGTTTGGGTTTTGGTTGAGAGATTTCATGCCGTAAACGCTGTCACCAAACCGGCCACGTCCCAAACTTAGCAGCGAGATCATCGCGAGTTCACCGTGAGCCGAGAAATATCTGTATTGGAGCTGACAGCCAGGCGCGGTAAACAGCGGTGAGGAGCGAACATGTTGTCGCTCGTGTTGAACATCTGACCTGGCTGGAACCTGCGGCGAGCGGCACAGCTGAACAGGAGGCCGTCTGGATGGGAGAGGAAGGGGGGAGAGGGAGGGAGGTGGAGGGGAAGGAGGGGGAGGGAAGGCTTGGCTGTACATGCTTGGCTACTTGCCCCGGTCCCATTGACCAGACAGCTGAACTAGCAAGGGAAGGAGGGAGGGAGGGAGGGAGGGAAGGAGAGAGAGCAGGAAATGGATGGAGCCTCTGTTTTTTATACATTACAGAATAATAACAAGCACAGTTATCTGTCGTTTAACCTCGGCTCTCTGCGCTGAGGTGTTTCTGCCTCTACTACCTCCCCACAGAGCACCTGTCAATCAAATGCAGAGGAGTGTACGCTCGCACTTGTGCGCTCTGATGCCGTCGTAACCGTCTGTGAGTCTTAGGGGTGTAAAGATTAACAAATACATTCTGAAAAACAAATAAAGGAGTCAAAGATTCAGATGTGCACACACACACAGCCGCAGATTCAAACCACGTTTTTCATGGAATTTGGAAAAAATGAATACGCCAGCTGTCAAAAAACAAACTGTCTCTCTGTCTCTTTCTGCCCGGAGCTAGCGTGTGTGTGTGTGTGTGACCTGCTTCCACCGCATACAGCACAACACTGTGTCGAATCAAAACGTACAGTTGTATAATGAGATATGCATGTAGCACCTCAGACTAACGTGTGCCCCGACAGGGAAGTTACAGAGAGAAGCAGCATCCAATCAAATCTGCTTTGACCCACATCTTTTCTGTATCCAATCGTCAACTTTGTATCTGTGTGTGCTTCTGTTCGTACTTCATGTGATGTTGATTGTATGTGCACTTTGGCATTTCATCCATGTGTCCATATGTGGTTAGAAAAAGCCAAACTGTCCTGCACACATTGATTTATTTGTGTTAATGTACAAAAACTCTTTCATACATCGTCAGAAATGAGCAATACTTTTATCCATTCTTGAGAACTGGGACGAATCAGGTCCTCACTCCCCAAAAAAACCCTTAAATTGGATATAAGGTGGTATTAAAAAGGTCTTAAAAAGTCTTAAATTTAACTTGGTTAGATCTGTAGACACCCTGTTGAAAGAAAGTATTATTTTTAACTTTAAAAGGTAAGTGTCCAGGCTGCCTTAAAATTTCAAGTTGACTGAATTTAAGAAGATAAGTTGAGGTGATTATGTAATTTTTCAACGCGTCTTTTCAAATTCATTCAGCTTAAAAATTGAAGGTAGCCCTTACACTAACTTTTTTTTTTGTGTGTGTGTATATGAAACAAAAAGTTTAGTGTCCAGGCCGCCTTAAAATGTCAAGTTGACTGAATTTAAGAAGATAAGTTGAAGTGATTTAGTAATTTTTCAACGCATCTTTTAAAATTCAGTCAACTTAAAAATGTGAGGCAGCCCAAACACTAACTTTTCTAAGTTAAAACAAATAGTTTTTTTAGTGTATGAAACAAAATGGTAAGTGTCCAGGCTGCCTTCAAATTTCAAGTTGACTGAATTTGAGAAAACTAGTTGAGGTGATTTCAGAATTATTCAATGTGTCCTTTCAAATTCAGTCAACTTAAACATTTAAGGCAGCCTGACGCTAACTTTTTTAAGTTGAAACAAATTAGTGTATATGAAACAAGAAGGTAAGTGTCCAGGCTGCCTTAAAATTTCAAGTTGACTGAATTTGAAAACATAAGTTGAGGTAATTTTGTAATTACTCAGTGTGTCTTTTCAAATTCAGTCAACTTAAACATTTAAGGCAGCCTGGACACTCACTCTTTGTTTCATATACACTAAAAAAAAAAGATTTGTTTTAACTTAAAAAAGTGTGTCTGGGCTGCCTTACATTTTTAAGTTGACTGAATTTGAAAAGATGCGTTGAAAAATTACATATCACCTCAACTTATCTTCTTAAATTCAGTCAGCTTAAAATGTGAGGCAGCCTGGACACTAACCTTTCTAAGTTAAAACAAATATATATATTTTTTTTAGTGTATATGAAAATGTTTACTGTCCAGGCTGCCTTAAAATTTCAAGTTGACTAAATTTGAGAAGATAAGTTGAGGTGATTTTGTAATTATTTAACGTGTCTTTTCAAATTAAGGTCAACTTAAAAATTTAATTTCTTTTTTAAGTTAAAACAAATTGTTTTTTTAGTGTATGAAACAAAACGGTAAGTGTCTAGACTGCCTTAAAATCTCAAGTTGACTGAATTTCAGCAGATAAGTTGAGGTGATTTCATAATTATTCAATGTGTCTTTTCAAATTTAGTCAACTTAAAAATGTGAGGCAGCCCAGTTACTTTTTAAAGTTAAAACAAATAGTTTTTTTTTTTTTTTTTTTTTTTAAGTGTATATGAAACAAAATGGTAAGTGTCCAGGCTGCCTTAAAATTTCAAGTTGACTGAATTTGAGAAGACAAGTTAACGTGATTTCATAATTATTCAATGCTTCTTTTCAAATTCAGTCAAATTAAAAATTTAAGGCAGCCTGGACACTTACCGTTTTTGTTTCATATACACTAAAAAAAAACTATTTGTTTTAACTTAAAAAAAGTGTGTCTGGGCTGCCTTACATTTTTAAGTTGAATGAATTTGAAAACTTGTGTTGAAAAATTCCATAATCACCTTAACTTGTTTTATTCAGTCAACTTAAAACTTTATGGCAACCTGGAACAAATATTTTTTTTTTTTTTAGTGTATGAAATAAAACGGTAAGTGTCCAGGCTGCCTTCAAATTTTAAGTTGACTGAATTTGACAAAATAAGTTGAGGTAATTTTGAAATTATTCAACGTGTCTTTTCAAATTCAGTCAACTTAAAAATTTTAAGGCAGCCGGACACTCACTTTTTAAAGTTAAAACACAGTTTCTGTTCAATGTATATCAAATGAATATGATTTCTAAAATATTTTGATCTTCTACCATTTTTTATCTCTAAAATTGCCTTGTGCCAGAAAACAGCCTCGTCAGAGACGAGAATTCAAAACTTTAAACAATCAAAAAAATGTGTTAAAAGACTTCAAAATCTTAAACAAACAGCGCATACTGATAACATCAATGTAAAATATACTGTCATATTCATGTTTGTTTTGAAATATTGATTTTTATGAAAATGTTGGTCCTTTAAAGATGTGGCCCTGACTTTGGTCACTCTGTTATGTATTCAGAAAAAAAGCTATAAAAGGAGTCAGTGATAATCAAAGGACTCCTGTCTCACTTCCTGGTTTCCAAAAAGGCGAGACTGCTGCTGAAGTACTGATAAACTTTTTATTTTTGTAAATAAAATAAAGATATTGATTTTGGGTGTGTCCCATTTTTTACATTATTATATTTGTTGTATTTATTACAAACAAAAACTAGCGCTAATGAGGAATCAAGACAGATTAACTTCTTAACTAACAATAATGAAAGAACATGGTACACGCAAGTTCCCGTATGTCTTTTCATTTTATGTTACTCTAAAACTCTCCTTGTAACACTCAATTCCACCACGTCCCTTGTATTTAATTTTTTTAAATGACCAAAAAAGGGAGCAAGAACTGACTTTTTGGCAATTCCCAAAGATGCCATCTCCATCAGATCTGACCTTTGACATCCATCATGTATGCTGTTCAAGAACAAATGAAATCACTGGGAGGTCGGCCCATAACAAGATGTCATAGTCAAGACTATAAGAAATGTCGTACTTTGCTGTTACCTCCTGATCTCCTGATCTTCTACATGCACATATAGATGAACATGTCATTGACCTGTGTGTGTGTGTGTGTGTGTGTGTGTGTGTGTGTGTGTGTGTGTGTGTGTGTGTGTCTCCACACTTGTATGTCCACACAGCGTCCACACATTTGTGAGCGTGCACAGCGTGAGCACGTGTGCATGTTGTCCACTTCACTCCTCTACGACTGTTAGTGTGTCCGCATGTGACTGCCTCCGCTGGGTCCCTGCAGGGGGGGTGGTAGCCCCGCCCACCCCGTGCCGGTTCCAGCCAATCAGGTGCTAATGTGCAGGAACAGGAGAGGGCTACGCTGACAGATGGCGGCCTGACCTGGAAAACCTGCCCCCTTTTCAGGGTTCAGCAGTCGGCAGATGACAGGTATTATTTCATAACCCAAACACTGACGAGGGGCTGGTGGGACACACACACACACACACACACACACACACACACACACACTTTTGCTGTCAGTTTGAATCACTAACTCGTTGCTGAGTGATTTCCTGTTGAGTTTTATTCACTTTTAGTAGTTCATGTAGCAGCTTTTAGCTTTTTTTGTTTTGATCCACTGTTTCAGATGATACGTCACGTTTGTAGTCGACCAATGAAGATGAGTTTACATATCACCTTGGGTTCGTCCTTCACCTTCTCAAAATGATCCCACACTTTGGATTTCCTGCTCGACATGTTGTTAACTAGCCTGTGGAATAACCGCAGGTACCAGCCCTGGAAATTAGAGGCCGAACACATGCTGCGTCTTAAATTCTCAAATTCACCAAAAGTCTTACGTCGGTTCATGAGGCTGCAGATTCCCTGAATTCAAGCACAACACACACACACACACACATAGTGCACACGCAAGTTAACACACTGAGCTCACAGTACACATAATTTCACACTTAGCCATTGACACACACACACACACATTTATCCGAGGCTCCAACCAGCCATGTAACTCTGATGTCAGGGCAAATCTGTCTGGCAGAAAGTGCTTTTTGATGAAGTCGTTCATAAATTTTAATACAACATGTCAGCTAACATGATGTATAGACTGGCTGCTCATTCATATTTCAAACAGTCTGCCGTTGAGAAAACAGCAGGGGTGTACCTTGCTCTACCTTAAAGTGCTGTGTGGTTATGGCTGTCAGGGCGGGAGCAGAGCGGAGAAAGCGCTGCGAGCTGTTACACTTTTGATTCCTAGGTGCAGGGATTTTGTTACAAATCAGCCGTGTCAGGCTGCAGCGTGGAGGAGCGCTGGAGGAAGAGGAGAGAGCTACCTGAGATCAAGTCAAGGACAATCTGACACATGTTGTCATGCAGAATATCTTTGAAGGTGTAAATCATTTATTTGTTCTGAATAATTTAATCATTTTAACATCTAGAAAGTCATTTACATCATAATTCACACAGTCCAGCCTGATGCTAGCTCCTACATGTGTTTTCATTAGATGTGTTAGCAGCAAGATAATGATTGTTAGCTAAGTGTGCTGATCAGCAAACACAAGGTCATAGTGCATTTGTTGGGGACTATTTACAGTGGCGGATTGATCCACATTCAGTGCTGTAATAAGAGTGTCAGGCAGCAGGATAGTGTTTGTGGCACTGACTCAAAATAAAGTGTGTGTGAACATGTCACTGAGTGCAACAGTGTGCGACAGCGTATAAGATCCATTAGGAGGGGGGTAATATCCCAAGAAAAACGTATAAATAAACTTTAGCAGAACCACTAAATAGGCCCGGAAGGACGTCCACCTTTCAAACCATAACAGGATGTCTTAAGTGGATGCCTCCCCCCAGAGTGCATCGGCCACATGGGATGGCCGATGCACATTACACTAAACTTCACTGGAATAGCTAAATAGCTAACGTCATATTTTGATGTTCCTAGAGTGCCCAGAAAGGACGTCCAGTAGATGCCCACGAAACATCTGGCACACCTTTTAAACCCTAACGGGTCGTCCCCCAATCACAGCACGAATGACTCCAGGTGCATCGGCCACCGTACTTCTCTTACACGCTTAACACTCAAAGGAGTTTCAGTTCTGCAACCTTACTGCTATAGATGGCGCTAAATCAGACACGCTGAACCAGGATATATCTGCATATAACTAAGACTACACCACTGGTACACGGAGCATTCTGCCACTTTACACATCCTAAAAATTGAAGATTAGAGGTCAACTAAGTTTTAAAAAAAAAAAAAAAAAACAAGCCATTGTTGAGTCACACAGGACCAGGGGTCACGTTAACCGGATATTCTCGGTCATTGACCCGTTCTTTTACAACAATGACCAGAAAACCGGTTGCAATTACCACCCCTGCCCACATAGCGGCGGAGTGCATTTTTTTTAACATGGGTAAGTCCATATTTTAATCATTTTCTATAACGTAATAAGTTAATGACAATTTGTCATTGCATGTCCATGTATTGAGTGTGTTGGATAAACACTGAATGAATAGGGCATATTGTTCTCACCATTTTATTTATGTAGTTATGTCTGTAGGCTCAGTGACACAAAATTAAAATTGTAATGAAGTGATTATGGTATTGAAAAATGTGTTCGGTTATGCACTGTTGTGTTATTTTAAATCATAAACACAATATTTTCTCCTCACGTTCCTCAGTGCATGCTGATGTTATTTTATTTTGAAATTGGCTGGATTCTCTCGTCTTTTCCGTGTCGGACTTCCTGTTTGGTACGATCCGCTCGTCTGCACAGGACCAACCTGGTCTCGCTCTGAAGTCGCTTGGTCAGTGACTTTAAGTGTCAGACATTGAGGAAAAAAGCCATCCTTTCACATCTGCATGATACACAGTCGTCATTGTTTAATGGTGCCCAGTGGCATCAGTGGGAAAGGTGGCGGCACAACAATGACAGTTAAGGCGGCGAAAGTCCAAGTAGGGCGGGCGGGAGGGGTAGTGGATGGGTCCAACAACCACCAACTTTCACCCAGGTGGCCGGCGTTCACTTCCCATAAGAATGTAAAGTCAAACCCTGTTCTTTTTAACTAAACCCAACCATGTGCAGTTGTTGTTGATGGAAAACAAACGTCAATTTGCACTGCTGTACCGACGTAGTGCTTTTATTTTGAAAGAAGACAATGTATGTAACAGGCTGAAGTTGACACGGCGTCCCAGAGCGTCAACAACCAACACACCCAGGGTACCTTGGATGTCGTATCTCGACATGAAAAAGTCCATGACCGAAACGTCGATATGTGACGAGGTGTTGACAGGACACAAACCCCAGTCTCCAGGGTGAAAGTCCTGTGCTTGACCGATTTATCCACCACAGCCTTCCCACTGTATGGAGTTTCTTTTCATTTGTCTGTTTAATTAACTTGTTTTTTTAATTGTAAATTTACCACTTTAATCTCAGAGAATATCCTTTTTTTTTTTCTTTTACATCTAGGACTTTGATCTCTGAATGAAATGAAACACCTTTCTGGTCTTCCAGTCGCTCAAAGCATTTTAACTCTACATGTCACATTCACACATTGGTGGCCCAGGCTACCATACAAGGTGCCACCTGCTACTCAAATTAAACAACCACACGGAGTTTGGGGTTCAGTATCTTGCCCATGAACACTTTGACATGTGGACTGGTTGCCGATCCTCAAACTGCCTGTCCTCCAATGAGTAATGATATGCTTGTGGAACAATATGGCTCATATATGTGCTTTAATAGTTTTTGGACAACAATGTAGCTTGATGGCACAGAGGAAGACGATATATCAGGCCTTGGATACACACACTACTTTTTTACTTCTAGGTTTTCAAACAAAGCAACGTAGAGCAACTTTTTAAATCCCTACAGATTAGGGATCTCAAACATTGAGTCTTCAGGAGAAATGAGACCCAGACAAAAAATATTCATGTGCTCCAAACAGCTGCGCATCACATCGAATTCCCCTTCACATAACTCCCAGTGATACTCGCCTTGCCGAGTCGAAGGTGGCTGATATCTGATTTTCCCAACCTAAGACTCTCGCCTTGTATGAAAATGAGACACATTACCGGTCCATTAATTGATCCGGGTGCTGCTTTGAAATGTGGACCTCCCTGTGAATCAGGAATTAGGGCCGACTCCAGGGCCAATTAGGTGAGTCCTCGCCGTGTCTCCGCCGGCTCCTCCGGCGCATCTCAATCAGTCCGGACCGTCCGCAGGTGAAATGCCAGACAGAGTCGCCGGTCGCCTTCGTGAATGCTAAAGGCGGCCGGGAGGTAATGCTATTCATGTCCAAATCATGCCATGCATACAGCGCAGGGGGCAGAGGCTAATCGTCTGTCATTGGCTGGTTTTACCTTTCATGATCCTCATGATGCTCCTCACTCAATATGTGATACCAGCTTTTACCTTCCTCTTTCATCTCTGCCAATAATAGCAGCAGCGCGTCTATGAATAGCAAAGAAGAAGAGATGTGGAGGTAATTATCCCTCCGGGAGGATCCCTCCCCTCTCCCTTATTTTAGAGATTTTAAGATCTAATGCACAATCACTGTCAACTTAGAGCTTAGATAAGAGTTATGTAATGTGTTATTGATCCTTGTAGGGGTGTTTTACTCCCCTTGTTTGTCCTCCACAGAGAGGTCAGAGGTCAGGGGCCAGAGGTTCAAAGTTTTTATTTCCATTTGTAACATGCTTATGATCACTCTGCTTGTATCATGCATCATATCTCTTGATCAAGAACCTCTTCTTCAGTAGAGCAGATCAGCGGCTCTTAACCCGGGGAGCCCGAGGTGTCCTTAAGGGAGTTCCACAGGGTCCCCAGAAAATAGGAGAATAGTTTATTTTCACTATTTAATTCAGTATTAAAGCGAGCCCAAAGTGAGTATGAGTCGTAAGACTTCCTCCATGATTATCTTCTCAGCTGTAAATAGTAAATGGACTGCACTTGTGTTGCACCTTTGTCGTCTTTCGACCACTCAAAGTGCTTTCAAACTATGTCACGTTCACCCATTGACACGCTGGTGGCCGAGGCTATTGTACACTGGTTTTAATAATTTCTAACAACCCAAATCTTTTCAGATTTTGGTTTTCAAGCTAAATCTGATTAAATTGAGGTCCGTGACCTAATGTGTATTAGAGTTCTCAATCTCAACCCAAGCCCGACGCACCCTGAAAATCCCAACGGGTCCGAGCGGATTTGGGCCAAAACGGTGAGCTGATTGGCAGGGTTGGGTGGGGCAAAGGGGAAGGAGCAGCAAGGCTCCGTGCTGGGCCCCCTGTCCTTCTTCCCAGCTGGAGCAGGGACTTCCTCTGGCTGGGCAACACATTCCCACTCCGACCTCGTCACATATTGACATTTGGTCATGGCATTTCCACATCCAGATACGTCGTCCAAGGTACCCTGGCTGTTTACGTTCTGGGACGCAGTGTCAACTTCAGCCTGTTACGTGCAGTCTCTTTCAAAATAACTCACTACGTCAGTACAGCACCACAAATTGACGTTTGTTTTTTTTTTTCTTTCAACAACAAACGCACGTGGTTAGGTTAAGGGAAACAGAACAGGGTTTGGCTTTACAATTATCTGGAAGGCGAACACCAGCCTCCCGGGAGAAAGTTGCTGGTTCATTCACCACCCCTCTCGCCCTACGCTAGAGCTTAGATCGGGCCCATAAAATCCAGCCAATCCCCACCCGAGCCTGTGCATGTTCTGTCCGAGCCCGTCACTTCCCTTTAACTGTAATTTTTTTAAGGATACAAACCTGGACATTGAAGGCTGACTCTCGTCTTTCTTTCCATGGCAAGCCTTCGTCATGTGCCTCGTAAGTGTCGAGGTCCCCGTCTTTTTGCTGTCATATACCAGCTCGCGCTGCACTTGGTACACTCGACGAAGCCGACATACGTTGTCACCGTCGACAGCTCACATGTGCGCAGCCAGACCCACAGGTCGGGTTGGGTTGGGTCTGAGTCAGGTTTGGGTTCGGGCAGAGAATCTAAGCTCTACCCTAAAGGCCCGAACATACTCGCGCATACTTTAAGCAGAGCGGACTCCGCGAGCAATGTCCGAAGTCATTCGGGCTTTCATAGTCGAGCGCACTTCTGTGTTGTAGTTTCCTGTAAAAGTCTGAGCTTTGCGTGCACAGGGCTTGCGGACGTCCGCTTTGAGTCCGCGCGGATCTCCGCGGAGTCCGTTCCGCGGAGATCCGCCTGAGTATGTTTGGGCCTTAAGCCGACTTTTGCCCCCTTAACTTGTGTTCACCCCTGATGCTGCTGGATGCCATTACAGTATAACAGCGACCAACCGCGTATCATGCCGATACGAAGGTACAGCTTTTTTCGTCGGTGTCTGACGCTGGAAGTCTGGCTGACTAAGCACCGGATTTCGACGCATTTGGATTGGGTTGGTCCTGCGTGATTCAACATTGCCTTGTTATTTTTAGACTTAGTTGACTTCTTAAATTTACAGCTGCTGAACACACACTGTGTACCAGCGGTGTAGTGTATGTGATAGGCAGGTATACCCTGTGTAACAGCTAAGAGAAATCCAAGATTTCTGAATACCCATGTTATAGAATAACGCCGACTGGCTGCGTACCATTAAACGTGAAAGGGCAGCTCTTTCGTCAGTGTCTGACACCAGAAGTCACTCACCTAGCACCAGTCTTCGTCGACTTCTTACTGAGACTGAGTTGAGTTGAATAATCAGGATCCAGATGAACATTACTGTCCATGTTTCCACTAGCTTTCTATATAATCACCCATCAAGCCAGGAACACATAAAGGATGCACATCAACATTCAGCTAGAAGACGGACAACAGAGCTAAACTTTGTGTTTGCGAACCCTAGACAATGTATTCAGGGTTACCAGCAGTGCAGGATTGTGTAGCACAAATAGTGTACGAGTGTGTGGGAGTGCACAGAGTGCTGAAATAAATTTTCCTATTGTTGAAATAAAAGGGAAACTGGATGTTAAAGGATTAATTCAGCTGTTTGAACTCAGGGGGTTAAGGGTCAGATTTGTTTCCAAAAGACTCATTTCCAAGACTTTGCAGGAATAATGAGGCACTTTTAAATATCGCTGCACTTATGTTACAACTTTTCCAATATAAGTACATTTTCAGACCCACAGAAAATGATTATAGAACAGAAAATTAATAAAATAATTATTTGATAGTATTTAGTTGCAAAATTAAACGTAGATATAAAAGAACAACCCAGTTAAAAATATTTTTTATACGTATATATCTCCTTTCAGAGACTGACTTCTCATTGTGCGTATGTTAATAGGCATAATTATGATCCAGTCTGTCACATTTCAGCCACATAATCCCTGGGAGCTGACCATGTGCTGTGTTCAGATGTGTCCTGCCACTCTAAACCCTGTTGTAATCCCGCGTTCAGCCAGCGTGAGCCTTAATTGAAATAATCCCTGCCGATGAGCGGAGAGCAGCGCTGCTCAGACGTGCAGCCGGAGCCAGTGTCATGATGGGTCCAGTTTAACCCACTGTGTGACTCTGACCTTTCCCTCGCTGCTCGCTGGGACCATCTGAACCCGGCCCAGTAAGGACATCTGGTCGGATACTGGGGAGGTCGTTTGATCCGCCTGGCTGGTCCCAGAGGTCTTTCAGACCCTCTCAGACTTACTGTACAACGCTGAGTGCTGCTGGAGCGGGACGTGACACCAGCACGGTTTAGTATCAGGAAAGACGCAGCTTTGGTTTTAATAAAATAGGTTATGACTTGTGCATAAATGTGAACAAAAGGGTCATCCCTTTATGAAGAAATATAGAACCCAGCTTTGTATCACAGGTTAGTTCACAAAACAGCAGCTAAATCCAAGTTAATCATATTTTTGAGGCTCTTTTTTTACACCATGTTGTAGATTTCTGTAACGTGCCTCAACAGGCCCCAGATCTGTTTTTACACCCAGAATAATAATTTAAATAAATGTATTTGTTGTTTTAATCTCTGAACCGTAAAATCTGACAAGTTGATTTTAGAAAAAAACAAAATTATTCGTCTTAAATTGTGTTTACTTTTAGTCAACGTGAGACTCTTGGTTATATTTGCCTTTGTTTTGCTAGAATTTTTAAGTAGAATCGACTTAATTTTACTGTGACCTTTTTTGTTCCATTTGATCCAGTGTACTTTGATTTTTTTTTGTTTTTTTTTTTAATTTGCGTAAACATGAATAAAATATTTCATTCAGTTTCACTGAACTTTCATCAGAATAATCATCTTGGTATCATTACTACTTCCCAGGGAGTACGAACAGTTTGCACAGGCTGTCAATCAAGTGTTCGTCTGTCCAGATTTAATTTAATTGTATTGTTTTACTTGTTAATTTATTAATTTTGCTTGTGATTTTAGCTAATTGTGGCACTAACGACAAGGAAACAGACACCACCAACGGAGGTGTTTGAAGTTAGTTTAGTAATCATGTATTGAATCATTTGAATTTTACCTACTTTACCTTGACAGTTGATAAAATTTGATAAATGAAATTGCTTTTGTTCTGTTGCACTGGGAGCATATTCATTAAAGCAATTTAAAAACAGCTAACCCTAACCCAACAAAACAAATTAAAGTTTTCCTTGTAAGTGGTTAAAAAGCTTTGGGGAACGAACATTTAAAAAATTGCGTATTATTGACAGCATAAAAACGTTGATTTATATAAACCAAGAGAACGTCTCCAATTTTCAACTGTTAACTTAAAAATTTAAACTATTGAATCACAATTTATTTTAATATTTTCAGATTTGACACAGTGAAACAAACTCCCCACAAATTTGACAACAATCCCAGTTTGAAAAGCATCATGCATCATGAAGCCTTGTTCTCTCCAAAAGGTCTGACTTCTTCTATTGACATTATTCTAAACACTAACTCACCTGTCAATTGTTAAAAAGATAAATACATTCATGAATGGGAATCAGATTTTGGATGCAATTACATTGATGTCTATAGGTCAAATATCGTTGAAATGTCTCAAACTGTAATAATCCAAACTAAAAAGACAAATACAGTTTAATATCTTTAATAGAATCTATTACACTTCACATAGATTCCCTTAATTACCAGAAATGTGGCCCTGTGATGGAAATTTACGTCATACGCTTTGGAATTTTTCTTATCTGACAGAAATTTGGACTTCAGGTCGTGTGTGGATCTTAGGAGACACACAAAAACTTCATGTGAACCACAATAAATTACTTAATATTACTTGTGGCCATCAATGGGAAAAAAAGTGTTGTACAAAAGTGCAAATCAAAAACGATGAAATGAATTAACATTCACTGGAAAAGGTCTTGTACACTGTGTACGACTAAATATTGGGCTCTTTTCTGGCCAAACTATCATCACTGCTCCCCTTGGCAAGTGATTTACTACGGAAACTTTTCCTGTGCTTTTATTCTATTAACAAACATTAGGACCTCGTCACGTACTTGACTGAATTTTATTTGTTTTTCGACTTTTCAATTATGAACGAGTGTGAAATTTCTGCCACACCAGGACTGTGGGTGGGAGGTGGCAGGGGGCTCTTTGTTTGTTGCTCTGTTCGTCTTTCTCTTGTGGATTTGTTTATGGAAAAAAAAGAAGAAAAAAGCTGTTTTGTTTCAATAGAAACATCTTTTTTAAAAAAAAAAAGCTTTGCCGAAGTTAGAAACATTCAGTATAGCAGGATATTTTTCCATCCTTGTGACAGTGGCAAAAGAGCAACCCATGTCGTCTGGTTTCAAAAACGATCCACCTTAACAAGACTTTAAGAAACCCGAACAAGAAGCGAGTGTTCATGTCACTCAGATAATCTTTGTTATGTGAAATGGTTTAAACAAAATACCCCAAAATGCTTTCAAATAAAATCAATTGTAACCGTTCGTGGTGGAGAACATGCATTTGCCTCCACCCTCCATTAAAAACATAAAGTTGAAGAGGGGTCTTAATTTTGACGAAATTAAAGACGTTGTTTTTAGTTCATTTTTAGTAACTCGTGTACTTATCTTACTCCTATTGTTACTTTATTAGTCACTTTACTGGGCCCAGTGAGTGACCCTGACCCAGCAAAATCACTGGTTTCTCTGGTTGTTACTGGGAATGAGAGTTGAACTGTGGTTACTTCACTCAGTGTTACTGTAATTTGATGCACTCTCTGACATGATAATTTCCGTATGGATAAATAAAAGTTCTATTGAATTTAATTGATCGAATCGATGCAGAAAGGACAGTAAATTTGTAAAATTTTGGCAGGATGCAGGAAAATTAATTGTTAAATGCTTAAAATTTCCTGAGGCAGGATCTCCAAACCCATCGTTTCATGCCCTCTCCCCCCACTCCACCCCACTGAAGACATGACAATAGCAGAGGACTTTTAATTTGATGAAATTAAAGACATTTACAACATGAATTGATGCAGAAAAGACACAAATTGGTGCATAAAATTCACGTGAATGCAGGAAAGTTAGTGTATGATGCTCAAAATTAAAACCCCTTGTTTTGTACCCACACCCCCAGTTAAACATGACAGCAGCAGAGGACTTTTATTTTGATGAAATTAAAGACGTTAACACCATAAATACACCTGATGCAGACACAAATCGGTACAAAAAAATTCACCTGAATGCAGGAAATTAGCATTCGATACTCAAAATTTCTTGGGGTAGGACCGCCAAATCCCTCATCCCCACCCCAAGAGGCAGAGGACATTTATTTTGACAGAATTAAAGACTTTTTTAACTAAAATTTGCAGAGAAGAATGCAGGAAAATTAAGTGTTAGATGCTCAGCCTAAATCCCCCCATTCCCTGGCCCCTCCAAATAAAAACATGACGATAGCAGAGGACTTTTATTTTGATGAAATTAAAGACATTTTTATAAAAAAATGTGCAGAAAAGACCAAAAATGTGTACAGTTTCAACAGAATGCAGGATATTAAATGTTAGGTGGTCAAAATTTCTTGTCACTGTCATTAAAAACATGACAGTGACAAAGGACTCTTATTTCGATGAAATGAAAGACATTTTTTGCCATAAATTGATGCAGAAAAGACACAAAGTTGTGCAAGAATCGACCTGAATGCAGGATATTAGGAGCTAAATGCTCAAAGTTTCCGAGGGATGTCCTTTGAACCCCCCATTTCAAATTAAATACATCTACACCATGAGTTGATGCAGAAAATCAGAAATTTAGTATTTGATGCTCCAAGTTTCTTGGGGGAGGACCTCTGAACCCCTGTTTCATGCCCTCACCCCCCAGTTAAACATGATGGTTGTAGAGGACTATTACTTTGACAAAATTAAAGACACTGTCACCATGAACTGATGCAGAAAAGACACAAATTGGTGCAGAAAAATTCACCTTAATGCAGGAAATTTAGTTTTAGATGCTGAAAATCATCACCTGACAGTAGCGGAGGACTCTTTGACAAAGTTAAAGACTTTTTTTTTTTTCATAAATTGATGTACAAAAGACCAAAAAAAAAAAAGTGTCAATTTTCACCAGAGTGCAGAAAATTAAATGTTAGATGTACAACATTTCCTGAGTGAGGAATAACAACGACATTGGCAGAGGGCTTTTATTTTGACGAAGTTAAAGACATTTACAACATAAACTGATGCAGAAAAGACTCAAATTTCTGCATAAAAATTCACCTGAATGCAGGAAATTAAGAGTTTGATGCTCAAAATTTCCATGGGGAGGACTTACAAACCCCTAGTTTTATGCCTTCCCCTCCCCTGGTTAAATATGACAGTAGTGGAGTGCTCTTATTTTGACAAAATTAAATACATTTTTTATCATAAATTAATACAGAAAAGACAGATTTGTGCATAAAAGTTCACCTGCATGGAGGAAATTAGGTATTAGATGCTCAAAATGTATTGGGGGAGGACCTCCCAACCCCTCGTCTCATGCCCACCCCCAAATAAAAACATGACAGTAGCAGAGGACTTTTATTTTGACGAAATTAGAGACATTTTTATTATAAATTGATGCAGAAAAAAAGACACAAATTAGTGCATAAAAATTCACCTGAATGCAGGAAATTAAGTGTTAGCTGCTCAAATTTCCCTGGGGGAGGGCCTTCAAACCTCCCTTTTCATGCCCCCCCTCCAATAAAAACCCGACAATAGTGGAGGACTTTTATTTTGACAACATTAAAGTCATTGTTACCATAAATTAATACAGAAAGGACAAATTTGTGCATAAAACTTCACCTGAATGCAGGAAATTAAGTGATAGATGCTTAAAATTTTCTAGGGGAGGACCTACAAACCCCCAGTTTCATGCCCCCCACCCCCCAAAAAAACATGACAATAGCAGAGGACTTTTATTTTGAGGAAATTTAAAACATTTACACCATAAATTGATGAAGAAAAGGTGCAAAAAATTAACCTTAATGCAGGAAAGTAAGTGTTTGATGCTCAAAATTTCCATGGGGAGGACCTTCAAACCTCCCAATTCCTGTCTTCCCACCCCCCCACACCAAGAACAACATGACAGTGGCAGAGGACTTTTATTTTGACATAATTAAAAACATTGTCACCATAAATCGATGCAGAAAAGACACAAACTGGTGCATAAAAAAAATCACTATAATGCAGGAAATCAAGTGTTGAGAGTTGATGCTCAAAATTTCCTGGGGGAGGACCTCCAAACTGTACGGTAGTAGAGTGCTCTTATTTTGACAAAATTATAGACATTTTCATCATAAATTAATACAGAAAGGACAAATTTGTGCATAAAACTTCACCTGAATGCAGAAAATTAAATGTTAGATGCTCAAACTTGCTCGCAGAGGACCTCTGAACCGCCCGTTTCATGCCTCCTCACCCCCTCACAACAATAAAAACACAACAGTAGCAGGGGACTTTTATTTTGACAGAATTAAAGATTTTTTTTGTCAGAAATTGATGCAGAAAAGACACAAAATGCCTCAACTTGCACATCTAAACCCCCCATTACCCAAATAAAAACATGACAGCAGCAGAGGACTTTTATTTTGATAGAATTTAAGACATTAACACCATGACTTGATGCAATTAGATGCTTAAAATTTCCTGGGGGAGGACCCCTAAACCCTCTGTTTCATGCCCACTGCACACCCCGCCAATGAAAACATGACAGTGGCAGAGGACTTATATTTTGACAAAATTAAAGCATTTTTCTTATCATAAATTAATGTATAAACGACACAAGTTGCACAAAAATTAACCTGAATGCAGGAAATTAAGTGTTAGATGCTCAAACTTCCTAGGGGAGCACCTCCAAACCCCGTTTCATGCCTTCCCACCCCCTCACACCAATAAAAACGCAATAGTAGCAGAGGACTTTTATTTTGACAGAATTAAAGACTTTTTTTTTTTGTCATATATTGATGCAGAAAAGACACAAAATGCATAAAATTGCACCTCTAAAATCCCCATTACCCAAATAAAAGCATGACAGTAGCAGAGGACTTTTATTTTGACACAATTAAAGACATTTCTATCATAAATTAATATAGAAAGGACAAATATGTGCATAAAAAAAATAAAAATAAATAAATGTTAGATGATCAAACTTCCAAGGGGAGGACCTCCAAACCGCCCGTTTCATGCCTCCCCACCCCCTCACAACAATAAAAACACAACAGTAGCAGGGGACTTTTATTTTGACAAAATTAAAGACTTTTTTTGGTCAGAAATTGATGTAGAAAAGACACAAAATGCATAAAATTGAACCTCTAAACCCCCCATTACCCCAATAAAAACATGACATTAGCAGAGGACTTTAATTTTGATGGAATTTAAGACATTTACACCATGACTTGATGCAATTAGATGCTTAGAATTTCCTGGGGGAGGACCCCTAAACCCTCTGTTTCATGCCCACTGCACGCCTCACCAATGAAAAACATGACAGTAGCAGAGAACTTTTATTTTGATGAAATTAAAGCATTTTTCTTACCAGAAATTGCTGCATTAAAAGGCAGATTTTGCCTAAAATTTAACCAGAATGCAGGAAATAGTTTGATCCCCACCTCCAATCAATACATGACAGAAGCAGAGGACTTTTATTTTGACAAAATTAAAGCTATTTTTATCACAAATTGCACAAAAACTTAACCAGGACGCAGGGAGTTTGATGCTCTTTTTTTTTCGTGAGTACCCCCAAACGCCCAGTTTAATGTGCCCCCCAGCAGCCGAAACAAAACCAGTGCTCTTGACCAGTTGCCAAAATACAGACACTTGAGGCCCAGCATGAAACGCATGAAGAGAACACTTATTGTTTTACTGAAAATACAATAAACATCAGTGTAACTCAGGCGCAGGAGGCCTGTCAAGGTAAGAGCCTGGAAAACTACATTACAATATTAATTTTGATACAAATAAAGGTCAACACTTGATGACACACTGAGGGACACGTGTCCGTATGTCCGACCTCTTCTGACTCTGAATGTTTCACCTCACAGATCTGAGCTAATAAACTGAACTGAAAGCTACACAATGTCTGTTTCTGAAGATTTCAAACACACCCAGTGTGTTTAAACAGCACTGTTTATAATGCATCACCTCTGAATTATTATCCGCCGCGTGCTCCTCACTAATGAATGTGTTTCTCTCTGTGTATTTAGTTATTCTGCGTCTGAATGGGTCTGTCTCTGCCTCCTTTTCCTGCCACTGTATCTAAAACAGTGCATTAACATCTGCAGCCCATTTAGTGCTGCTGACACCAGGCTAATAACAGTGTGTGTGTGTGTGTGTGTGTGTGTGTGTGTGTGTGTGTGTGTGTGTGTGTGTGTGCGAGCGTAAGCACCAGCCAACAAGCACAGCTGAAAGGTGTCACCGAGGCTCCTACGCCTCCTCTAACAGTTACTGATTCAGGGGGCGCTTGCTTTTTTTTCCTCTTCTTCTTTTTCTGTTTTTTGTGCGGCCTCAAGCTGCCGGCTTTAAAGGAACATTCAACAGAAACGCTGTTTGTGTTCAACATCCAGTTGCTTGTTTCCAGTCCGGTTCAGTGGCTGTAATGGCCGAGTTATTAGACGTAATCAAACGCCTCAGAAGGTCGACGTCGCCGGCACCTGAGGGACTGGTTTCTCATATCTGTAGGTGACAGAGGGAGTGTTCGGCGCGTGCAGATGGAGAGGAGGGGTGTTAGAAAACGGAATAAAAAACAAAACCGTGTCCACACTCCTTGCTTATTCTTCCACTGTCTCTTTCTCTGCATTGTTATTTGTCCATTTCAAATTATTGATCTTTTACAAATATTTTTCAAGGTATCTTAATTACTCGCAAAAGAAGCGGCGCCTTGGCCGGCGGACAACACAAATAAGTTAATTTGCATTTCTGTGTTGTGAGTGTTTTGGCAGGCGCCGCGCCGGTCCAGATTGTAACCCCTATTTCTGCCTCCAAAAACCTGCCTTGGAGGAGCGTCCACGGAGGGATTAGGGATTTAGTGGGGAAGGTAAGTGTGACTACAAGCTTTGGCTCGCCATCTGCTCCCCAGCAGAGTTGAGGCCAACCTGTGCAGCCTGCAGCAAAGACCTGGGCACTGTGCTAACTCTGGTTTGAGCCAACCTGGCGCCCGCGGCCCCAATCACCAACAGTCTGCTGATTAGTTGTAAGAAGCACTCCATATGTAGCAAAGTTTTTTTTTTCCTCCTCTCTTTCTGTCTGTCTCCTTCCCTTCCTTCCTCTCCTCCTTATGTATTCCCTCGCCGCATTAAATAAATATGGATGTATGGAATTTTTTTTTTTTTTTTACAGCAAATGGCGGATCGCCTTGGGTTGTCTGGCAAAAACGAGCCCGTTCTTCTTCTCTTTCTCCCTCTCACCTCTGACAGAATACCAAGCCAGGGAAAGGAGAAAAAAAAAGATGAAGAAGAAGAAATCCTGGCCGTGCTCCTCTTCTTCTTCTCCTTCCCTCCCTTGCTCTCTTTTGCCTGGCAGCGCCGGGAGACAGATGACAAGGGTTTGTGGCCGTCTGATCACCCCTGGGTGGGTATTTTCTAATTTATTTAACGGCAGCTTATTAAAGAAAAAAAACAAGATGAAGAAGAAGAGGAGGAGGAAGAATGGAGAACACAGGCGGAAGGCAGGTCTCTCGCCCCAGTGGCCAGGGGAGTCAACCCAGCCAAGGAAGAACCAACGAAGAAGAAGAAGAGGATGCGCCGACTCCCCTGGTAGAGATACCCGAGAAGATCAAACGACACCGGAGCAGGAGGAGGAGGAGGAGGAGGAGGAGAGAAAGGAAAGGAGGGAGAAAACACACGAAACATAATGCTCATTATTTAATTGCAGCCATTCCTGTTGCCAGGAACCTATTTCTCAGTATTAATTATTCATATTTTATTTCAGTAATCCAATACTCAGGTGAGAGCGGCTGCTCTTGATAGAACATGTAATTTGGAAGCTTAATGGCAGCAGGGCGGCCCGAGCAAGGGATTAGAAACACAGTATAAATCACTAATGGCCACGCGAACGCACAGCGGCTTGAATCCGTCTTGCTTTGTGTTTACTTGTGTTTTATTGCGTAGCTCCGAGGGAAACACTTGGCGCTGACCTTTCTCCGCGATGTGACGGAGCAGGGTGGAGAAAAATAAAAAATCACCAGGCAAACTAAGATAATTTCCCTGATTTGTCCAAACAAAGAGTTCATCAGCATCTCTCTCTGGCTGACAATGAGTATACAGACGCAGAACACGGCGCAGGCCTGACATGTTTGCACACATGGCCTGATTCATACAAATTATGTTTTTCAAGCAGAATAGCACCATCACTTACTTTTGATCCGATTAGCTGCGTTCGCTCGTCTCCTCGTTTCCCTCCTGCTGCATGAAATTCATCTCGTCCTCGGCCCAACACCTCCATTTGTCTGCTTGATGAAACACTTCAGGATAATCACAATTTATGGACTTGCAGGAATTTGGGGAAGATTATAAACATACAGCGTTCTTGTCAGCTGACTGTAAAGCCCCAGGCTGCGCCTGTGTTTTGTTTTTTTTATGCTCCCACATAAATGTCTCTGTCACCCCGTCGCCATCGCTCAGACAGGCTGACAGTGCAGGAGGCGTTCGCTGCTTCTCACCCATCCATATTCTCTGGTGTGGTCATGAGAATAAAATTAAAAACATGATCATAAAGGTTTTGTATATTTTTATTTTTCCTTTAATTAAAAAAATAAACAGATTAACCTGATGTGAACTGTATGGATTCTGTCACTGTTGAGAATGTGTTCAGCTACAGCAAAAAGGTCTGATATGGCAGTTACTGAGTTTTCCGTAATGTCAGTGAACGTGTCACTCCCAGCGAAGTTGTGTGTTTTTAAGATGCTGTAAAGCCTGTCTGACTGTGACCTGTGTGAGACACCCACCTGTGATTGCTGTAAGCCGAGGAGCGAAAGCTATTGAGGTAGCCGCTAACGTAGAGAGCACCTTGTGAAGCAGACATGTTTGTTGTTTTGGCGTTACTACCCCAGCAAGCATTTTTTGGTTTAAAAAACGTCTAATAGCTGTCTACATGAAGACCTGACGTCTAGGCTAAATCACAGCTGAATTTGGGCTGTCAGTGAAAATTTGGTAGACGTCTAACCATAGCCAAAGTGTAGACGTCATCAATTATACGGCTATGTAGAGACCATGTCCAAAAAATGGACATAAACATATTTTAATTACTGTTGACTCTCCATACCGCACGCCATCTGCAATGGCGAAAATTACATTCAATCAATTTCAAAATTAAATCGGCTAGATTTGGGTTACATGTAGCTAGACTAAATCGGAGCTAAATATAGCCAATACATTTAAATCACGACGATTGCTTGCTGGGACGGCTCACGTTAGCCTGTGTCCATGTTAAGGAATAAAACGCCAGCAAAACAAGTTCATGCCTCGTAGCCTCACTGTGAAGGGACGCTACAGTTACGATAAAATTTGAACACATTTACGCATGCTAAGCTAAGCTAACTGTCTGCTGGATGCAGGCCCCATAAGCACAGCTTACACCAAAGTCGTTATCTGGCCACGTACCCATGGGTATATGTGGAAATGTACAGGTCACCAGACTATCACAGGGCTGACACATAGAGACAGACAACCATTCACACTCACATTCACACCTACGGACAATTTAGAGTCACCAATTAACCTGCATGTCTTTGGACTGTGGGAGGAAGCTGGAGCACCTGGAGGAAACCCACGCTGACACAGGGAGAACATGCAGACTCCCCCACCACAGGGTTCGAACCAGAAACCCTCTAACTGTGATTCAACTGCTGCACCACCGTGCCACCTTTACTTTTATTTTGAAAGTCAGTGACACAAGTTGAACCTTTGACCCTGTTGTCACATTGGTCACCAACGTTGAGGACTCCAGCGGTGCAACTGTGCAGTCCAAGAATGAGGTGGAAGCCTAAGGGCCCGTCGCAATACCCCCCCTTAGTTTGGGGGTAGGGGGCATAACGAGGGGTAGTGGGTATGAAACTAGCCCTTCGGAGCGAGGGATTTCAGATGCTGACTTGCCAACGAGGGGTAGATGTTGCCATGGCTGCCACCCGAGCAAGACATGGGAAAAAAAAGTTCATACATAGCGAACGCTACCGTCGTCAAGTTGCTTGTTAGCTAGCTAGCTAGCTCACATTATCTGGCATCTGGCATCTGTCCTGTTCTGCAAATTTGTCGGACTTTTCACATTACGATAACACACCAGCTAGTATAACTATGCTGCCTCGTAATGTTAGCTCGTTAGCTAGCTAGCTAGCTAGCTGAAGTGCCCTGTCGTCTGTCGTTCATCAAACACAGCATGATGAATGCGGCAAACGTGATCGGTAGGATGAATGAGACTCCACTGTAGATGGCTCGCAGCTTCCTGTTACATATGCGTGAACGTAACCGACACGGTGACGTAGTGAGTGGTGTCCCAAATCCTAGGGAAAGATTTCTACCCCTACCCCTCGTTGCTTCATTTCAAGGGCCAAGGGGGTATTAAGATTGGGCCTAAATCAAGTTCAAGACACCCAAGGAGGATCCTTTGGAGGTTTTATGGTGGACGAAGGAGCGTGCTAAAATGTTTCCCAACCTGGCAGTGATTGAATGTTTTCGCCATCCAGTGAAAGAGACGTCTCCTTCACTGGATTTGTAATTCAAGAACGAAGAACCCAGCTTAAGGTGAGGGACTGAAGCCTGAGTGCTGGCTTTGACTTAATGTCAGTTAACGGGTTAGTTCTGGTACTGAGCTTTACATGTTTTCAAAAATGGACCCGTACAGGATTCTGGCTCAGATTTCCTTCCAGATTTCCCCAGTGGCCATCTGCGGTATTGCAGAAAAAAAAACAACACGACACCTCGTGCTGCCAACAAGGTCGATTATGACTCTTGGTGTTATGCATTTTTGATCCATGGAGCTTTTAAGGGAATTTAAAAATCCATGATATCATCAAAAGTCTACGAGACCAGTGGGAGAAACACTGCTGATGTCATTTTGATGCCGATTGCCACCAGAGTGAACTCTGTTCGTCAAACCGACCATAGTTCTTCAGACATACACAATATTTTCTCGTCTTCCTGCACCGTATCGTTGGGTGTGCTTGTTTTCGTATCTTGCTGGCAACAAAACAAAAGTGTCTGGGACAGCTCCTGGAGTTCGGCATGCGCTCCCAGTTGGTCATCGTACCACAAACTTTAAAGGCCTTTTCCTCAACGTCATGGCTCACTGACGTATGGAATTATTGCTGATACCATCACAAAGAGTAGAGTCTCTTGTTTCTAGAAATACATACGTCTCTCAGGGTCAATGTGGCTGGAAATGAAAGAGCAAGTCACATATTTCAAATGGTTAAACTGTATTCCTGAAGGCGATGCTCCTCATCTTCATTTAACAAGCCAATCTGGCTGAACATGCCTCCGCCCACAGCGAGTAGTAACGTCTGTGAGTGTGAACATACTGTAAATGTGCTGTTGCATCTACTGTAAGCTTTAAAATGCACAGGCCTTTTTTTTTGTTGTTGTTGTTGAGGAGAAAAAGGTGCTGCGCAGCATTTAGCCACACAAGAAAAAAGGCAATTAGGTCATAGAATATGCACACATCTTGCATGCTCTCTGGTCTCCCGCAATTTGGGCTAAAAAAAAAAGTAAAGGTCAGCCACGTTAGTCAGATTGCGCTCGACAAATTCTAAAAAGGCTCGCTGGTCACGCCGAATGTATTCCCTGCAACATAATTAGCCCCCTCAATTCCCTGTCGTGCCAGGCTACCGGGTGTCTCAAAAGCCCCACCCCTTCCCCCAAAATGCCTTTCACCTCTGCTTGCTCTGCGGTGATGCCCCCCCTTCCCTCCTCTCTACCCCTTCCCTTCCTCTCCCCTCTCACCGCTCTATCACACATTGTTGCTACCCTAAACTTGCTGCAGATGCGGTCGGCTGATGCATAAATTAGTCATCAACATTAGCATTAGCCGGCGCGTGGCACCCGGTGCCAACTGCTCTCCGAACGGCCATAAAAGGTCATGTTTTGATGACTGAATGCCACACAGGCACCTTGGCTCCCCGGAGGAGGGTTCCCCAGGTGCACGTGAAAGGTTAAAAATTACCTACCCGCCGCCGCCTGTCTCTGGCGAAGGAAATAATTAGGGGGTTTTTAGGGAGCGGCAGAATGCCTCGCTGTCAGATGACAGAGCGTTACCTAATGGTCGTATCTGGGGAAGAGTCAACCGGCCTGTCATTCTCTTGACAGGACAAATGAGCATAATGGTGGCAGGGAAATGGGCGCCTGTTCCCCCTTTTTTTTTCCAGCCAGGGAGGCGGGGAGGAGGAGGAGGAGGGGTAAAATGGCAGCGCCTGAGCAGAATAACACAAGCACGTTAACCTTTTACATAAATCTGTTAACACGTGTATGAGTGCTGTTTAAAAGTGAGGCTTGATGCTCTGCTCCTCCAAGGTGGGCTGAGCCGCGTGCAGGTTTTTCCTCCTACTTCCTGCTTGAATTTGTTTTTATATATTGTTTTGTTTTGTCACGTAAACTTGGAGCTGTAGGAGAGAAGAAACCCCAGCTGAGAGCAAAGAGAATGCAGAGTTGTTCCATTTAAGCACGGAAATTAAAGTGCAATAAGGGCATGATGAAATATATTCTTTACAATACAGTATTTTCAAAATAAATCTTGCAGTACATGATTTAAATGTGCATCATCGAATTTGAAATCAAAACTGACATCAGGCAAGAAAAATGCCCATTTTCAAGTGAGTGATTTCCTCACTTTACTTACAAAAGCACTTAAAATTTCCCTTAACACTTCCCAAATAATATGTTTCAAAGTCAGCACTTCCTGTCGATCCTTCATAGTAAAAGCCTCACAAGGAGTTTCGGAAAACTGAACTTTAAAATAGAGCCTGGCTGATATTGGATTTTGGGGGCCGATACTGATATTAGGAAGTAAAAAAGTTGCGATACTGATATCAGCCGATATTACACGTGTACAAGAACATTCACTGGCAACTTAGGTACACCTGTTCAACTACTCGGCCAATCACATGGCAGCACGTCAGTGCATTCAGACATGTAGACATGGTGAAGACGACCTGCTGAAGTTCAAAGAAAGGTGATTTAAGTGACTCTGAACGTAGCATGGTTGTTGGCGCCAGCAACGGCTGATCTACTGGGATTTTAACGCACAACCTTCTCGAGAAAATATGCAGTGAGCCAAAATGCCTTGTTGATGCCAGAGGTCAGAGGAGAATGGCCAGACTGGTTCAAGATGATAGAAAGGCAACAGGAAGTCAAATAAGCACTGGTTCCAACCAAGGTGTGCAGAAGAGCATCTCTGAAGCAACAACACCTTGTCCAACCTTGAAGCAGATGGGCTACAGCAGCAGAAGACCACACCAGGTGCCACTCCAACGTGACAATGAGTTCACTGTACTCCAATGGCCTCCACAGTCACCAGATCTCAGTCCAGTAGAGCACGTTTGGGTCAATATGGAGCAAAATCTCTTAGGAATGTTTCCAGCACCTTGTTGAATCTATGACACCACGAATTTAAAAGGGGGTCCCACCTGGTACTAGCAAGGTGTACCTAATAAAGTGGCTGCAGCAACCTTTATTGTTGATAATGACATGATGACTGATATATTGATCTGGCTCTGTTCAAGGCAACATCAGCTGGTGTGCAGTGGGACATGCAGCAGCTTCCTCTTTGATTGAAGGGTAGGAGTTGGTCCATCCTCCGAAGCAGAAGGTGGCAGCAGCGCACCTCGAATGTTGCCACCTGCAGAAGAAGAAGAAGAAGGAAGTAGTGAGGCATTCCCAGTGGGCGTGGCAGTAGCTCAATCACAGAGGTCTGAATGAAGTGTGGATCAACATGTGGACATGCTGCTGTTTGGGTGGATTGGACTCCCACAGGTGCTTCCTGCAGTTTGGCTGCACCAGACACACTCCAGGTGAGTACATTTCCCAAACTCTGAACTTAAACTCAAATCAATATCCTGCATGGTTAGAGGGAGGGAGTGAGGGAGGGAGTGAGTGAGGGAGGGAGGGAGGGAGTGAGGGAGGGAGGGAGGGCAGGTAAACAAGCAGCAGCTGAGCCTCGTTAACACACCTGTACACACAGTCTGAGAGACAGAGTGGTCAATGAGAAGGAAACCTGGAGAGTGTAAATACAGGAACAATCTTCAGATAGAAGGTGTTTAATTAATCTCACTATATAATGAGGAAAACTGTGTGTGTGTGTGTGTGTGTGTGTGTGTGTGTGTGTGTGTGTGTGTGTGTCTGTTCCACGTTTTTCTCGTCACTGACTTGGTCAATCCATGTGAAATCAAAGAGCATGGATACCAAGAGGTGAAGCTCCGTTGAATTTTTGCCAACAGCCACTAGGGGCGCTGCCGCCATTTTGGACTGTTGAGCTTGCAAGATGAATGAATACAAATGAATAAATAAATATATATACACACACACACACACACATATATATGTGTATATATATATATATATATATATATATATATGGCCTCTTGGACCATTTATATCAGAACTGATTCCTGTTTTGGCATTAAAATATATCATATTAAAATAGCCTATATATTATTATTATTATTATTATTATTATTATTATTATTACTGTTCCCTTATTGTACAAACTGTAAATAAATCTTTATTCCTGACTATGTGACGTCGCCATTAATGTGTTTCTAGTTTGTTTGTTTGGTTTTTTTTTGTTTGTTTTTTTTGGTAGATTGGCTTATGGGGTGATTTTGAAGGAGTAACTAAGTTAATCTTGTCATAAGTGGATGTAATATGTAGAGATGCCATCTAGGCCGTTTTTCTTCGTTTTGCTTTACAAAAACGTGAAAAAGCAGCTGTGACCAAGCTGTCACGAGGTGAGCAGCATTGTAAGTATAATTAATAGTGATATACTTCAGTTTGTCTGTGTGTTTGTGTATGCAAGCGGGTCTGCTGACAGTCCAAAATGGCGGCGGTAGGACGAAACCATGGGCGAGTCTGTTGCTATGGGGCGTTCTATTGAGCTTCGCCTCTTGGTATCCATGCTCTGTGGTGAAATTTGGCACAGTGGTAGAGGGTCATGGGAACATGTGAATGAAGCAATATTACATCAATTGGCCAAAGGGGGGCGCTATAGCAACTGATTGAAATGTCAAAATTTGAATGGGCATATCTCATGCCCCGTATGTCGTAGAGACATGAAACTTTGCACAGAGATGCCTCTCCTCATGAGGAACACATTTGCCCATAACTTTTAACGATTTTCCGCCATTTTGAATTTTTTGAAAAACACTTCAAATGGATCTCTTCCTAGGAAGTTTGAGCGATCTGCATGAAACTGGGTGAACATAATCTAGGGACCAATATCTAAAGTTCCCTCTTGGCAAAAGTTGGAAAACTTACTAAAACTGAGCTTCTATAAGGCAATGAATATTGCGGAGGGCGTGGCTCATCACATAAAGGTGTATAACATCTCAAGGGTTTCACCCATCACCACGCAACTTTGTAGGCATATGACCACACATAATCTGAGGGGACCCCTCCATTATTGACCCCATCAAACAAAATGGCGGCGCTAGAGAGCTCATTTCTTATCTAGGCCTAACCGCCATATGGATTTTTACTAAACTTGGTAGATATGTAGAACAGGACGCCTCAAGGTGACTGGAGAAATTGAACTCTAATTGGCAACTGGGTGGCGCTATAACAACAGAAAAATGCTTCAAAATGGCTAAAATGCGACCGATCGCTGTGGCTCCCCCTGTGGACCAATGTTGGTGTTGTTTCTAATGTTTGGTATGACTAAGTCATGGTATGGTATGTATGGACTAGAGGGTATGGACTACACATTTGACAACATAAGTTATTAATTTCACTTTATTAGGTACACCTTGCTAGTACCAGGTTGGACCCCCTTTTTAATTCTTGGTGTCACAGATTCAACGAGGTGCTGGAAACATTCCTCAGAGATGTTGGTCCATATTGACATGATGACATCACACAGTTGCTGCAGATTTGTCAGCTGCACGTCCATGATGGAAGTAGCCATCAGAAGATGGGTACACTGTGGTCATGAAGGGATGGACACGGTCAGCAACAATACTCAGGTAGGCTGTGGTGTTTAAACCATGCTCAGTTGGTACTAAGAAAATCTCCCCCACACCATTACACCACCAGCAGCAGCAGCAGCCTGAACCGTTGATACAAGGCAGGATGGATCCATGACGCCACATTCTACAGACAGACAGCGCCAGAGTTAAAAGGTTCATGTTCTCTGGACTGAAGCAAGGAACACATAGAGTCAGGGTTGTTCCACAGGGGCTTTTTTTTGAATGTCCAGCAGTTTGTCTTGTTGTTGTGTTGTCACAGATTCATCAGTCTGCAGCTGCATCACGTCCACTGTCTGCAGATATCCAGCCTACCTGTCACAGCGATGCTTCCGGAGGTTCGACCACTCACCAGATGTTTCGGTAAGTGGAGCTAAGTTGGATGTTTACTCGACTTAACTGTACGACTTCTCTCCTCCTAGTCTCTGTCAGTGTTTTATGTTCTCTTACTGTTGTTTATGTGAAAGTATTTGGTAATTGAAGGAGTCAGAGCTCCTGCAGGAATGATTTATCGTCTATTCAGGTCTTGGAAATGTAATTTCAACTCGTCTCGGGATCATTTTTTCGACTTAAACATGAACATATGTTTCAGATTGTTTCCAAGTTATTATCTTTGATTTTTAAAACAGTTAAAATACCAAAATTTACATTTCAGTGGTGCAGCTGAATCTCCTATCTTAAGCACTCGAGAACATTTAAATGAAGTAAGTGGTTTCAAAGATGGTGCACAGTTTGGTTTGACCCAAAAATTGAACATTTTTCAACCTTTAGCAACCAGAAACAAAAGCCAAATGTGCAGCGCTTAGCGCAGAGTACGCACTCAGCGCCTCGTCATGCTGGTGACATTTGTAGCAGAGTCTAAATACATGGTGCTCCCATTGCAAAGAGTTAGGGAGTGTACTTTTTTTACAGAAAACATTCCTCTCAAAGCCTCTTGCACATTTTGGGGTTCTGAGGGTATTTAAATAAATACAAAATACGACCTTTTAGTGTTAAATGTCCTTCCCTTAAGCCAAATAAAAAACAGAACTCCCTTATTTTAAGTGCTTGCCCCTTTTTGCACCACCCCCTCCCCTCTCATAAGTAACGTACAGTCCCTAAATACTAAATATTCGGCGCTTGTATTTTTGTCGAGTTGAGGTAGAGCTGTCACTGCAGCAGGCGTTCTTCTTCCTTCAGCGTGTATCGGCAGACTAGAACACTTGTAAGCTAGTACAACTGTTTTGAGCATGGACTTGTGACTTACCTACTTTTTACTCATGAGGCTTTGCACCTTTAACTGAAAAATATGCCCCTAAATTATTCTTAAAGTGAGCAGCTCGACTTACCTTAAAGTGGTGGGATGCAAACTTCCAAACCTGTAGTTCTCTGATACTTGGTGTTCATGACTTGAGACAGATGACTTGACATTTTTTTTTAATCTAAAATGAGTATTTTTCTCGATATTGAGACATTATATTTTGTGTTTTAAAATATAATGACACATAAATCGCAGCAGAGGAGGACTAGCTGGCTGATAATTGGGCCCACGCTATCACTTCCTCTTGCCTGCTGCTCTCCTCGGAGGAGTGGCGGTGTGTTCAGTCGCATCATGAGCTTCACCGTGTGCTTTTATTCAGTTCTATCTGCGTGATACATGTCAGTTAAGTTTACAATAACTCATTCAGTATTGAATGTGTTTTGCAAGCAGCGACACTAGTGATGGGCAAAGCAGTTCTTTAGATGTTACTCAATCACTCGAATCAGTTCATTAAAAAGATTCGTTCAAAAAATTTGTTTAAAAGATTTGTTAAAAAATTTCATTTAAAAGATTAGTTAAAAAAAATTTGTTCAAAAGATTCGTTCCAAAAATTTGTTAAAAAGATTTGTTAAAAAAATTTGTTCAAAAAAAATTGTTGAAAAGATTCGTTAAAAAAAATTAGTTCAAAAGATTTGTTCAAAAAATGCATTTAAAAGATTTGTTCAGAAAATTCGTTCAAAAGATTGGGTCAAAAAGTTCCTTTAAAAGATTTGTTCAAAAAGTTTGTTTAAAAGATTCGTTCAAAATAGTTGTTCAAAAGATTTGTTAAAAAAATATCATTCAAAAGATTTGTTAAAAAAAATGCATTCAAAAGATTCGTTCAAAAAAAATTTGTTTAAAAGATTTGTTCAAAAAAATTTGTTCAAAAGATTTGTTAAAAAAAATTCATTCAAAAGATTCGTTCAAAAACAATTTGTGTAAAAGATTTGTTCAAAAAAATTTGTTCAAAAGATTTGTTCAAAAAAATATCATTCAAAAGATTCGTTCAAAAAAAAATTGTTTAAAAGATTTGTTAAAAAAAAATTGTTCAAAAGATTCGTTCAAAAAAGAATTTGTTCAAAAGATTTGTTCTGAGCTGCATCTGCCCTGTCTCATCACTGGCCAGCCTAACGTTTTAAGTTTGTTTATCTGGAGACTAAGTCTGTTAAAACAATGGGGAGGTGGCTACATTAGCCGTTAGCTTGGAGAAAACGGTCCCTATGAAATGTGTGTATCGACTTATATGACGACTTGTATGACTTGCTTGACTTATAGCAGGGACTCGACTTGCTTGATTTTCACCACAGTGACTTAGTGACGCTTGTGACATCCCTGCTTTTTACCCATGAGTCTTTGCACCTTCAACTGATAAATATGCCCTTAAATCACTCTTAAAGTGAGCAGCTCAACTTACCTTAAACTTAAGGGGAAACACACTTCCACACCTGCAGGAAAGGATTTTTCATCGGGTCTAAGATATGATTAGAAATAAGGTGTATTTATAGAATGATGTCTGATTGCGTCTTAATTTGAAGTCAGGGTCATTTAATGGTTTAGCTGAGGACTCGGGCTGATTTTTGATCAGACTCAGCCGTGTTGCCCTTGTGTCTCCAGCCTGCTGTGCTGAGTCTGATCTGAGCTGAGCTCCTGTCAGCGCCTCACACCTCTGATCAGCCTCAGAGGTTTCACCGCGGCTCGGAGGTGCAGTTTGACTCTGTGCTGCAGTGCAGTTTAATTCTTCCTGTGCCACATCCTGCATGCTAACAGAGGGGTTATTAACATAACAAACTTAAATGCCCTATATAAATAATATGTTCGCAGAAATGCAAACCGGCTCAGCTGACACTGTTTAGGCAGCGCCTCCAACATCTGTTTATGAGCACTTTGCCTAATGATATCATCCGATATCATTAACTGTGGCAGTGCACGCCGCAGCAGCAGGTGCAGCTGTTTATGCCCCCCCCCTCCCCTCCCCAACACCTCCCCAACACACACACACACACACACACACACTTGAAGAGAAAAGACTTTCACAGTCTCCTCCAGCAACAGCACCAACCCTTCCCTCCCTTCCACCCCACGAATCGCCAAACCGCTCATTAGGACAATTTTCCTCAACAAAAAAGCGGCCCCTATGATTTCAATCTGTATATCACCTGTAATTGTAGTTTTTAGCGAGAGCCTGATTCCATACATTTAGCGGGAGTAAACTGCGACTGCGGGTGCGAGCGCTGAAAGCACGCCTCTCGCTGCGGCCGCCAGCTGCAGAGGCTGTTTTTAGATGGCAGGCTTTCCGTGGGGAGGCTCTCGTAGGCCTCGGCGTGTGTGTGAGTGTGTTCTGGGGGAGGTGTGGGCGGAGCTTGGCGGGCCCCTGCTTTGTCTCCTGACTTGGTTTGCTCTGTTTAGATGCTGAAAATTATAGAAAATTATTGAAATTATTATTTCTGGCAGCAACAATGAGGCTGCTTCCTCTTCCTGACCGGAAGGCCACGTTCAGGGTCTTCACAGGTTCTCTGGAGCCTGATTTGATCGTACGCTGCTGTAATTAGTCAGATGGTCGACTCGAATGTTGTGCGACACAGAGCTATCTGTTGCATTAGCGCTGTACCCGAGGCGAATGCAGTATTTATAGCTCCAAAACAAACAATGCATATGGCAAAATGTTAACTGGCTCTGTCTTCGTTTTTATATCCGGGAGAGAAACAGAACGAGGACTCTCTGCTCTGCTGTCACGTGCTCAATATTGTTCTTTATTTTAACACTTTGAGCCAGCTGATTATAATATTCTCTTCTCTGTACTCACGCTTATCACAAATCTTGGCCACTTTACTTTCGAGCTGGGCCTCATCCAAACTACTATATTCATTGTAATCATCCATCATATGTGTCATATCAGTGTTTCTAAAGTGACATAGTCTATGAGCTGGCTGTCATCTGGAGGTGGAGAGGATGGCACACGTCATGACATCTAGACGAGACGGCTGCCAAGCTGCAGACCACCAAATGTGTGTGTTTTATCGACCTGTTGCTGCATTTCCAGCGAACATGGGTGTTTTTAAGCAACCTGTGGCTATATTTTCAGTGGCATTGATGTCACCTAACATGGTTGTTTTTCATGACCTACCACTGTGTTTCCAGCGGATTTTGTGCCACAGAACATGGGTGTGTTTTAGCAACAATGGTCGCATTTCCTGTGGTGTCTGTGCCACCAAATATGTTGGTTTTTTTAGCGACCTGTGGCTGCATTTCTAGCTGTGTTTGTGCCACCAAACATGGATTCTTTAAGGGACCTGTGGCTGCATTTCCAGCAGTGTTTGCCATTGAAAATGGTTGTTTTTTTTTAGCATCCTGTAGCTGCATTTTGGCAGCGTTTGTGCCACTGAACATGGGTTCTTTTAGTGACCAGTTATTGCATTTCAAGCAGTGTTTGCCACAGAACATGGGTGTTTTTAGCGACTGATGGCTGCATTTCCAGTGTTGTTTGTGCCACAGAACATGAGTGAGCTTTTTTTAGCATCCTGTGACTGTTTTTTCAGCAGTGTTTGTGCCACCAAATACAGGTGTTTTTTTGCGACTGATGGCTGCATTTCCAGTAGCGTTTGTGCCACAGAACATGAGTGTTTAATTAGCAACCTGTGGCTGCATTTCTAGCGGTGCTTGTGCCACCAAACATGGGTTCTTTAAGAGACCTGTGGCTGCATTTCCAGCAGTGTTTGTGCCACAGAACATGGGCGCTTTTTTTGCAACCTGTGACTGTGTTTTCAGCTGTGTTTGTGCCACCAAACATGGGTTCTGAAAGCGATCTGTGGCTGCATTTTCAGTGTTGTTTGTGCCACCAAATACGGGTGTTTTTTAGCAACCAATGGCTGCATTTCCAATAGTGTTTGGGCCACAGAACATGGGTGTTTTTTAAGCAACCTGTGGCTGCATTGCTATTAGCGTTTGTGCCACCGAACATGGGTTTTTTTAGCATCCTGTGACTGTGTTTTCAGCGGTGTTTGTGCCACCAAATACGGGTGTTTTTTAGCAACCAATGGCTGCATTTCCAATAGTGTTTGGGCCACAGAACATGGGTGTTTTTTAAGCAACCTGTGGCTGCATTGCTATTAGCGTTTGTGCCACCGAACATGGGTTTTTTTAGCATCCTGTGACTGTGTTTTCAGCGGTGTTTGTGCCACCAAATACGGGTGTTTTTTAGCAACCAATGGCTGCATTTCCAATAGTGTTTGGGCCACAGAACATGGGTGTTTTTTAAGCAACCTGTGGCTGCATTGCTATTAGCGTTTGTGCCACCGAACATGGGTTTTTTTAGCATCCTGTGACTGTGTTTTCAGCGGTGTTTGTGCCACCAAATACGGGTGTTTTTTAGCAACCGATGGCTGCATTTCCAGTGTTGTTTGCGCCACTAAACATGTATGTTTTTTAGTGACCTGTGGCTGCATTTCCAGCAGCGTTTGTGCCACTGAACATGGGTCTCTTTAAAGCAACCCATGGCCACATTTCTAGTGCTGTTTGTGCCACCGAACATGGGTTCTTTAAGGGATCTGTGGCTGCATTTCCAGTGTTGTTTGTGCCGCCAACCATCAGTGTTTTTTTTAGCAAACTGTTGCTTGATTTACAGCAGTGTTTGTGCCACTGAACATGGGTCTCTTTAAAGCAAGTAGTTTATTGTATTTCCAGCAGTATTTGCGACAGAACATGGGTGTTTTTTTAGCAACCTGTGGCTGCATTTTCAGCAGTGTTTGTGCCAACAAATATGGGTGTTTTTAGCAACCGATGGTTGCATTTGTAGTGCTGTCAGTGCCACCAAACATGGGTGTGTTTTAGCAATCTGTGGCTGCATTTTCAGTGTTGTTTGTGCCACAGAACATGAGTGACTTTTAGTGACCAGTTACTGCAATTTCAGCAGCCATTGTTTCATCACATGTGGATGTTTTTTAGCAACACAATGCTGCGTTTTCAGCTGCTTTTGTGTCACGAAACATGGGTATCCAAAACATGATCTCTTCCTTACTATAACCATGTGTTTTTTGTGCCTAAACATAACCATATGTTAACCACAGCATTGTTAGAAACTTAAAGATTCATCGTATCCCCTGCATAATAACATACAGGTCCAAAAGTTCGGGTTTACTTGACTCAACTGCTTCCTGATTTTCAGGCGGTGTTGCTTTGTTTCAGATTTTATTTTTTTTTTTTTTTTTTCACCTTTTCACATGTCAACTGATTTTTATCAATCTCTGCACAATACAAAGCTTTTTCACAGACTCTTTAAAGTTAAAAATGGGTCTGAATTTAAGCTCAATAAACATGCAATGACAAACATAAGTTACAAGTATCTTCATAATTATTTCCTACTGTGTGCTCATGAATGGAAATCAATAGCTGCCATAACGTAGGAATAAAATACATCCAAAAATCTGAACTTCTGCAGCATCCATTGCAAAATTGTTTACAATACAAAGTGCACATGATCTACACAGAGTTTGCTCGACCATAAATTCATTATTTCACTTTAAAATAAGACAATTTAATCCCCTAAAGACCAAAGTTAGGGGCTGAAAAATGTTGTTTCTGCTTGGTGTAAAGACTTAATTCTTGAAGTGAGATTCTGCACATATTTCAACATATCTATTAGTGTTCATTCATGTTCAGCCATTCTTAAAAACTATGAGAATTAGCCTTTAAATGAAAGATGTGACCTCGGCAGGGCCAAAACTTTGTATGCTTCTTTAATGGATTTCAAACAAATGGAGATGATTCACTTTAAAATAAAACTGAATGTAATGAAAGGATCATTTTAGTTTTTCGCTGCTGTAATTTTCACTTATTCTTTGATACTTTGAAAGTGTAAATATCATCGTCTGTCTTGTTCGTTTCTTCCTCCTGCAAATGTGAAATTCCTCGCTCTGACAGTTCTACCCAAAGACGAGCATGTTGGCACCCAGAGGACGAGTTTTATTTGCAGGCAAAGACCCCGACACTGAACCCGCTCTGAGCACTGAGGGCCAGCGGGGAATACACACCGACCACACACACACACACACACACACACACATGCACATAATGATGCAGTTCACAGGCTCACATCTACACTTGTTAATGCTGCAGTAGCCGTTTAAATAAGCACACACGAAACAAAAACACACATACGACAGATCAAATATATCCGAATGTGAGAAAACACACATGTACACAACAAACACACACACTCCTCCTCCCAGCTGTTCTCTAAATGTTGATTACACAAGACACCGGGGGGAGCCTCCTCCTCCTCCCTCCTTCCTCCTCCTCCTCAATCCGGTAGCCGGGCGATTCCCCCACAAGGAGGCTGAGCGGGACCGGCTGACCCGAGGTGCTCAGTGACCCGGGGTTGGGGGTCCAGGGAGGGCCACGGCCCCGGGGCCTCTTGGCTGGGCTCTCCTTCCCCCTTCTCCCTTCCCTCAGCTCTGTGAGCAGCACATCTCAGGACGGGAGACATGGGCAGAGACAGCAACGGCCCGGGGACAACTGGCCGAGGAGCAGAACGCGAAAACAAAAAATTAAAATCATAAAACTCCTCCTCTGTCGAGATGCTCGGGTAACTTTGTGTCAAGTGAAACGGAGACGGGGGAATAAAGTGAGATGATTTTTATCTGACGTGAATATTTTCAGGCGTTGGAGGCTCTTGTCCAGAAGGAGAACAAGACTAAAGTATGTGAGGAAACGTTTTTTTTTTTTTATCAGTCTGAACCAGCAAGTGTAGATTCACTTCTTGGCATCAAGTTATCTGCAACAGTATCATCAGTGTCTGCCGTTACGCGTTGCACAGACAAACATAAAAGTTGGAGGACTGCTGGATGATCTGAGTTGTGTTCGATATTGTGTGTCTTAAAGGTCCACTTACTGGCCTTCTGGAGCTTTTGAGCTGCTGTCTTGACCACATCTCTTGAAGGAACAGTGCGTAGGATGTGGCGGCATCTAGTGGCGACCGACAGACCAGAGGCTGGTTGCACAAAACACCTTAAGATTCTCCTGAAGTCCTAGTTATGGTTTCCTCAAAATAAAACCGGTTGCACGAAACACCCTTAAGACTCCTCCTTAAGGTTTCCTTAAAATGCTCACTTAAGTATTTATGGTTTTCTCCTTGCCTTGGCCTTGTACTTTAGGAGTGTTCTGCGACCAGGAGAAACCGATGGATACACTTTGGATTTGACTGAATTAATATTTGTTCCAGTTTCTTCCTACAGTTGTTTCTTGGTATTTGAGGATCACATTTACTTTGTAGTTTGTGCTTTCTATGATTGTTAAATTGTTTCCTCCCCTTACCAATATGTTTTTCTTGTCGTCTTTTCTTCGGCCATTTTGTCACTTTCTAACTGTGAACCAAATCTGTGAGACGATAACAGGCATCACAAGTGTGGGTCCAAACAAACAATCTGTAAAATCTCCTTCAACGCAGTGAATTAGTTTTTCCTTAACCTCGCTAACTCCGCCAGGACGCCGACATCCTCGCTCCCCTCCTCCTCTGTTAAATGGTATCTCCCAGGCGCACTACGTCATCAAACCATGTGATGTTTGGTATTGCCGGATTCAGGAAGCTCTCGACTTTTCAAAAATAACATCGTTTTTCTTTTATTTCTTATGTATCTCGCACCAGAGCAGCCTCAACACACAAAGTCCAAAATCACTCCTACCACTATTTTTGGCTGAGATACACCGCCTAGAAAGTGGGATCATAACTTTCACGTTTCATATGGCTTTATTTGGTGATATTTTATGGTGTTTCTGTGTCATAAACAACATCAGCTATCATAATCACACCTGATTTCAATAAGGTACAATGTTTGAAGCTGGCTGAGTGTTGTTTGATCACTGATAGTACTGTTTTGAAGCCGAGTGACCGACTTGTCTTTTGGAGCTCCGCCTGGATCTTTTCATGGTAAAAACACTGTAGAATGGTCATACTTTGAGCAGTCTTCTTCAAATTTGAAACAAGTGTTCATTGATAGTGTGCCTACAGCCCCACAGTGTCATTTACCTGCTCAGATGAAGCCACAGACAGTTCTGAAATACACTTTTTATTTTATTTTAGGCAAAATCTTCAACTTTTTACTGACTTCAGAGGCCCATTACTCTGTCTCTGTATCACCTAGAGTGTTTCTGACACTTTCACAAGAAACTTCAGAGAGTTTTCTTTCTGGCAAGACCTCATGCATGCATGTAGTCAGAGCGGTTCAGAAGCTACAGTTATTTTAATTTGGGTATGTCATTTTAGGCGTTTTTGCTACAAAATGGGGGTGGAGTACAACTAAGGAGACCTTTTAAGGGATTCTGTGCAACTGTGTCCCTCAGCTAAGGAGAAGTTAAGCCTTGAGTGTCATACTTAAGGAGAAACCTTAAGATGTTTTGTGCAACCGGCCCCTGGTGACACAAACAATGAATAAAGCAGTTTCACAGTACAAATCAGTGTTTGCTGACACTGTTAAGCTCGTCACAGACAGGCTGTTGGTCCAGCACCTGCTAAAGTGTGCTCACTTTTTCCCCCTGATAACTTAAGATCCAGATGTTCGGGAGGTTTTTACCAGGAGCCGAATTATCCACAGAGGTCTCGTCCTCTCCAAAATAAATGGACCAGATGATTTAAACCGGTAAAAACACTGAATAAAGCAGTTTTACGCTAAAAATTAGTGTTTCTTCAACGCTGTTTGGCATGCTGAAGACCAGTGGTTCATTTTACACATGCTAATGTGCGCTCACATTTTTGTCTGATAACTTAAGACCTAGATGTTCAGGAGGTTTTTAACGGGAGCCGAATTATCCATAGAGGTCTCTTCCTCTCCAAGACAAACTGACCAGGTGATTTAAACCAATAAAAACATTGAATAAAGCAGTTTCACGTTATAAATCTGTGTTTCTCTGATGCTGTTCAGCTTGTCGCTTTCTCCTCTGATATCTTAAAAGATCCAGATGTTGAGGAGGTTTTTACTAGATGCCGAATTATCCATAGAGGTCTCTTCCTCTCTGAAACAAACAAACCAGGTGATTACAACTAGTTACGACAATGAATAAAGCAGTTCCTGTTATAAGTCAGTGTTTTTCTGATGCTGTTTGGCTTGTCGCGGAGCGGCTGCTAACTACAGTGGACGATGCGGAAATGTGAATGTCCCTATCTGGAGCCAGTGGTTGGTTTGTCCGTTCAGGGCTGCTGTAGACACATGGTGGTACAATATTACAGACTCCATAAACAAGAACACGCTCTATATGTAGGTATAAATGGCTCATTGTAAAGTCAGAAATTCTTATTTTCCGTTGATTATACACGAAAGAAAACATGCTTGTTATTAAAATTCCATCTCTGCCCCGTGAATCCTACACACTGGACCTTTAACGATGAAATACAAGAATTTAAAAATCTCTATGGCCGATATCTCTATCACTCAACAAAACAGTCTAGTCTGATAAACAGCACCACAGGTGAGAGGAACAATATGTATTTCTGGTTTTAGGGTGAACTGTCCCTTTAAACACTTCCTCCACTCTGTATGTAAAGTTGTGCAGTGAACATCTTGGCACGGTGGCGTGAAGGAGCTTAATTTTCACTTCACAAATTTCCTAATGGGGAAACTAAAGAGATCTCTGTGCTTTAGCACCCTTAGGCACGAGACAGCGGAGCTAACGTTCAACTTAATGATCGACCGAGCTCTCTTATCAGAGCGCAGGGGGGGGAGAGGAGGGAAGAGTTAGACGCCGACGTGCAGAGAGGAGCTGCTCGTGGACTCCTCTGCAGAAAATCTGTAACATAGTACATGTTTTTAAGGAACATCAATGTGATGCAAAACTTTTTGTTGAACAAAGTTGAAAAAAGAGCTGCACTCAGTACTTAAACACACTCTCTGCATGTGTAAATATATAGTTAACTTAATGTTTAAGGTCACTTTATGCCCGAATCAAACAGCCTAGCATTTATGTCTTTCCAGATTGTCATCTTGTCAAATTAGGCGATCATGGTGTCCAGAGATGTGTCGGATGTTGAACTCCAGCTCGTCAGTTTGCAGTCAGTATGATGCAGAAAGGTAGAAGAGTGCAGGACAGACTTGTGTGTTCAGTAATGTGAACGACTGCAGTGTCACAGAGCGTGTCGTAGACTTTGTCAAACAGGCGAAAGAAGACAAACAAATTTTGACATGAGTGTCTTTCCACTGGGGCCTGGTGAGGAATCCGGGATGCAGAGTCACAGTCTTCTTCTGTCTGGCACATATGACCAATTCATTCTGCAGCCTGACCCGACCTGTCGACACAAGATCCATGGCCTGACCTGAAGCTGTAAATCTTATAATAATTACAAGCTGTTCAAGTAATTCGGTTTGGCAGCACGTTTAAAGTGATCATTTTGGGGCTTTTGTATACATGTGACACTAAAATATTATATTTTAAGGTAATTCAGGAAAGACAATTTAAATGAATGTTTTTTTGCTTTTCACATTCTTTGTTTCACCCAGAACGGAAACTGTAAATACAATCAAGACACAATAGTATCTGAAATCAAGTTTTTTGTGGGTCACTTGTCAGATACCAACAGGTAAGGGCACACCTGGAGAGGCAAACCCAGCAAATGTTTGCCTCCGCTCCAAATGAAATTGGAAAAAGGGCCCCGAGATGTTCATTGATATCGGCGGCTAACAACCACCTTAAAACTCTTATCATGTTTGTGGCGTTATGCTACTGCTTATGGGTACCCGATCCAATGCAGGACTCTCGCCCTTTTAACGCAGAGATTGCGCTATAAAGCCACTACGAAGTCCCTTCTTTATGCCCCCTTTGCATTTTTACACAGAATCAAACAATGGCAGCATCATGCCACTCCAGTGTGTGATTTTAGACAGCATGCCGGCATCATGGAAGCTAAAGAGGAGTGACGATGTGACATAAAACAGCATCGGCCTCGAGTGTGACATTTAACATACGCATCAGCAGCGCTTTCTAAACCGTGACAATGGCATACACATAGCAGTAACAGTCATTTACTGTCCCTTGTATATGGCGGCTGATCTCATCCTCTGCTTGGACAACCTGGTCTCACTCTGAAGTCGTCAAATACTGGTGCTCCGGCAGTGACTTCCGGCGTCAGACACCGCCGAAAAAAGCCGTCCTTTCATGTTGGCATGATACCCATTGGCTGTATTCAGCGTCTGACTCCCGGCAGACAGCGATAAAGCCTCTGGGGGCAGACTCCCGATTTTTTGGCATTCCGGTTTGATTTGGGCGGAGGAGGCGAATTTCCGTTTCCGACTTCTGTTTATATATAAATAAATACATTCACTGAATGTAGAGTCTGTATATAGAGACTAGCATGATGCGAGGTTAGTCGGCATTATTATTGAACAGCACCTGGTGGCGTCAGGGGGAAACACGGCGGGACTACAACGAAAGATGAGGCGGCAGAAGTCTGAGTAGGCTGGGCGGGAGGGGTGGTGGATGGATCCAACAACTACCGACTTGCACCTGGGAGTTCACCCTGTTCATCCTCTGTAAGACTCTAAAGCCAAACCCTGTTCTTTTGTCCTAAACTTAGCCACGTGCGTAGTGTGTTCATTTTGTCCTAGAACGTCAACAACCAACACACCCAGGGTACCTTGGACGTCATATGTGGACGTGGAAAGTCCATGACCAAACGTCTATATGTGACAAGGTCAGAGTGAGAATGTGTTGGCTCGGAGGGTGAGGAGCTCCTGGACAGTTTTCAGTTGCTCTTCTTCTTGTTTGAGTTAGCTGCTAACAGCTACTTATTAAATCTACTGTCGGTTGCACACATAACATGTCGTCAAAACGTCACACTTGTGCCGTCGATGATCCCGACCTGCTGGCTGTCCCTTTTTTACAGGTGTTGTTTCGGCGCTGTTACTACCTTTGCTTGCAGCTTAAAAGCGAGACAACTCTGTCCCCCCATCCCGCAATTGTACCTTTTATACAGAACGGCAAGGTGGAATAATGGTGCGAAATTCCACCTTGAAGAGCCAGTTAGTTTCAGCCTTTCTCACCACTGTTCATCTGACTGACTGTCCAGCGTTTGTGGTTTTGGTTCATGTTCATGATGAACGCCTTCAAAATACACAGTTACTTCTTTAGTGCTGATCTGGCAACCCTCAGCTTGAAACCCTACACACTGCTCCAAGGCCTTAAAGGCCAAAAAAGAGGAAAAGCATCCGTCCCTCTTTCAGAACTCAAATCACATTTTGAGCTTAATTTCTGTGTGATAAAGTAAAAAGCGTTCAAACTTGTTTGGAGTGGACAGAATTAGCATATACATTCATTCAGCATTCAGTTCCTGCATCAGCTGTCTCTTAGCCTGAACTTCCTGCTGCTTAATGTATGCTCACTGTGCGTTTGCACGACCTGTCTGAAGTGATTTCTGACGGCCTTGTTTAATTAGCCGCATGTGTGTGTACTTTTATACATATTCATCGGCCGCAGATTTCAGCCCGATTGATGTTGTAATTGATTCAGAAGGTTTTATAATTCCTGCAAAGGCAGACGAGGAATTTCAATGACTTTGCAATTTGGGGGAACATGAGGAGGAGGAGGAGGAGGAGGAGGAGGAGGAGGAGGAGGGGAGATCTGAGGGTGCTGCGTCTCCACCTGACGACGGTGTGATTTTGCAGAGGGAAAGAGAGCGCGGGAGGAGCTGCTTTGTTGTTCCTCTTTCACCAGTAAATTACACATTTAGGATTTATTAAGACAAGAAACAATTTTCAAATAGTGAATCCATGAAGCCTCCACGGAGATGTGCTCATTACTCTGTAGCCCCGGGCCATGTTCACCACCTCGAATGCATCCGTTTTTTTCCCTTTTCCCCTTCCCCTCTGTCTGTGTTTTTCGGCGCTGCGTTGCCATGCCTGATGCCGTAATGTCACAGCGGTTTGTTCAAAGCTGCGACGATGATTTGGGCTCCCAGCAGGTGCCGCCCCGATGTCTGTTCAATTATTAAAGTGAGGGCCACATGGATGCATTACAGCCGCCGCGCCCATTAGATAAAAAGACGACGGCTTTTGACACGGCGCATATTTCCTCTCTGCCTCACAAAGACGCCGCCGCTGCTGCTGCAGCCCCTTTCTTGTCGCTTCTTTTTGTTTTATTCATCACCGTTCTTTTTTTTCTTTCAGTATGCATGGAAATATTAAAGAGCCATTTGTTCCCTTTCAGTGTTGTGGGCACAAGAGCTATCGTGATCTTTCTGATTCCCCCTCGTCAAACCGAGGTCATGTTGCTCCCTCTACTCTTTTCAACTTCCCAGCAGCCCCCCCGTCGCCCCCAATCTAACCATGAAAACAGCCGCCGTGTTGATAAATAAATCATGCGGTGGACACAAAGTTAAAACCTCGACACAATCGCTCCCAGCAGCCGTCTTCCTCTTCTCTTTCCTCTTCCTCGGGCGCTCAGAAGTTCAGACTTTGTTCAGGCTCTGATTGGTCGTTACAGCGTCATCAAAGTGCGTGGCAGTCGGACCCTTTTGTGGCGGCATGAGCTTGACACTAAAAGATTTAACCTATGAATACTTTATCTGTTATTTCTTCTTGTCGCCTCAATCAAAAAAACCCTTAAAGTGTACTTATTTTTAAGGGGAAATGAAATAAAAACGCAGGCTCAGATCCACACAATCTTTCACTATTTTTTACCAATGCTATCACTGCAGTTATTTTGAAATATTACACAAGGCCACAACGACATAACTACACAGCAAAGCCGACTGAATAATAGAGACCTTTTTTGTCTTTGCCCCACTCCAAAGCTTGTTGCACGTTACCTGCTCTGTGCGGGAGATGGGCGGAGTCATCCGACATCACGTGAACCCCGAAACACTCTGTCATTATCATGTCAAACGACAAAAGCTCTCTGGTGCCCACTCAACTACAGTTACACTACTGAGAGGAGTGTACGTGCAGAGAAAGAAATCAGCAGGAGGAGAGCTTGTTAAGTTAGCAGTTAGCTGTTAGCAGTTAGCAGCTAGTTATCGTTAACTCTAAGCAACCGATGGCCGCAACATACAGCTCACAAAGGTTGCATTGATTTACATTATGAAGTGTTCAAGTTCTATTCAGTAAAAATGAGTACTGGACGAAGGTGAATTAAAACGTTCTCATGAGGTGTTCAATGTAATCTCGTAAAATGCAGTTTTTGGCAAGAAACTTGAATACATCAGCTGTTTGAAGGAGAAACGTGTCGATGTTTTCACAGCACTATAAAATAGATATTAGAGAGGAAATTATTATGTATCATATAATTCCCCTCAGGGATTAATAAAGTATATAAAATAATTTATTTTTTAAAAAAGGAAAAAGGCTTTTTGCTTATTTTTTAAAGATTTTTTTTTTTTTTTTTTAACGTGAAAGACGGTATTGTTAAAGGTTGTTACATAAATCAGAAATTCTGTGCATGAAATGTGCTATATAGTTCATTCATTCATAAATATTATGAGTACACATTAAACTTCAGGTAGCCTATTGAATAATAAATATTTTGCTTTTTCAGCCTACTACTGACATTTTGCTCCAAATAGAACTTTATATTATTAGATAAAACAGAATTTGACAAAGTTTTCCTTCAAGGACATAATTTACAGTTGAAAAAAATGGTAATACATCACAATAGATTTTATCGCAAATATCAGCATATTGCGACATATTTAAAATTGCAGTTATATAGTATCATGACTTAAGTATCGTGATCGTATCATAGGAATTGGTTATAATACTGCAAAGGGCAGGTAACATATTGCATGGTCGTGAGGATAATTGCAAAAGAGATAATTTCTTTATTTTACATATGACCCGTGAAGAAACTATGTTAGTGATGTTGTTTGGCTCATGTCGTATCAGGCGCCAAATTTCACGGGAAGTTTTTCGCGCTACATTTTAGGTTGCCAGTTTATAAACTCTGCTCTAATATTGCAACGCTTGCTTTAGTTCACTTTTAAGTGTACGCTAAGTACGAGCTTTTACCCTCGGGCAGACGATACAGGATGCCCAAATTTAAACTGAACCGTTTTAAAAATTGATTTGTGTTGTGCTTTGTTTATAGTGCTCTGTCGTGTCGTGATTTTTTTTTTTTTTTTTTATGGTGTATGTTTCATTTGTTCTGGAGTATTATTGTAAGGCTGCAATACTTGTGCAGGTCCTGAGTCGTATCGTATCGCATTGCATCGTATCGTATGGCATCATATCGTATCGTATCACATCATATCATATCGTATTGCATCATATTGTATCGCATCATATTGTATTGCATCATCATATCGCATCATATCACATCATATCATATCGTATCATATCATATGACATCACATCATATTGTATCGCATCGTATCGTATCATATTGCATCGTATCGTATCATATCGCATCATATCATATCGTAAGTTCATCATGATGAAACCTCCAATGTTGTTTTCAACCTCTTTACTGTTTGGACAACGTTTTTTAAGTTTACAAATGCAGACTTGTTGGATTGTTGTAAGAACTCTCGAGTTCTTAACATTTTTTTGGAGATGATCTACAAACTTTTTTCTGTTGGCTCACTAGATAATTAGGAACTGCTGAGCATTATTTGGGCTACAACTACAACTTATACTGTGTGAGTTGTAAATTTCTGTATGGCTGATTCTGAAAGTCTCACCACCAGCTTGTGCAGAAACATTTCTAAATATATTCCCGCACAGTTTCAGTTTCCAGAAGTTTATCTTTGAATATTTGTCAGTAGAAATTTGTTTAGACTCATATACCTCCACCTCTCCAATAATAATATTCAGAGGGTATCGGACATGAAAGGTTACCATATCAATGTAAACTCATCAGCTGACCCTCTGATAGTGTTGGTAATCTTCTCCAGATTATTTAAATAAAACACAACCCTAATCCATTGTGCAAATGTTGGAGGACTACAATGTAAAATCTTCCCATTTAATCAAAATGTGTCTTGTGGCCACCAGCGTGGTGAAAGACAAAAGATTTAGTGTTACCACACCAAGTAAAGCAGCGGGGGCCGATTGTTCTCAGGATTCATCAGTGGTTTTGGAAAGCGCATCAAATATTAATCACCAAAAATGAGATAACTTAGGACGGTCCCAGAACATGAGAGTAAGGGAGGCTTGGTTCTGGTTGCAACAGTCACACATGGGCCTATAGAAAATTGTGATTTGGGATTGTCTAATTTTGGTCTAGTGCCGTCTGTGGGAGATTTTGTGTGTTTCATACATAGCATAGATGAGTAAATTCGTCTTTGACCAAATGGAGTCTGAGATTTCCTTACTTATATTCCTATCCCACTGGGCTTTGATGAAGAATATATGTCACCTATCTCTGACAGAACTGTTGTTTAATCCAGGTTTCTCCACAATTTATAGTTCAACCTTTAGGAAATGTGCTGCAAAAAAATTAAAACAAAAAATAAGATAAAATAATATAAATTAAAAAGAAATTAGATAAAATAAAAGAATTAAAAAAATAAAAAAACCAAAAATTAAAATAAAATAAAAGAAAAGAATTTCAATTAAAAAGAAATGGATAAAATAAAATAATAAAAAAAATAATAAAAAAAAACAAAAAATAAAATTAAAGAATTTTAAAAAAATAAAAAAATAAAATAAAAGAATTTCAATGAAAAAGAAATACAATAAAATAAAATAATTTAAAAAAAATAAAACAAAAAACAAAATAAAATTAAAGAATTTAAAAAGATAAAAAAAAACAAAAAAATGAAATAAAATAAAAGAATTTTAAAAAATAATAAAATAAAACAATTGGGCTAACAGCCGATTCTGATGTTTTGTTGTTGTTGTTGTTGTCATTTATATAGTTTTTGTAGTTATTTACTCCCCCCTCTTGTGCCAGGGAAACAAAAATATCTTGTTTATAAAAAGTTCATTTAAACATATTTATAAAATAACCTTTAATATGACATTCTTTCACAGGAAAAACTTTTTTAAAATGAATAACTGCTTCAAAAGCTTTTCTACTATAAATAATACATCTTAAATCTCTCTCTAATATCCCTTTTATATTGCTCTGAAGACATCGACACATTTCTCCTTCAAACAGCTGCGTTTATTCAAGTGTCTTTCCAAAAACTCAATCTTACAAGACTACATTTGAACAGGGCGGTGCGGTGGTGCAGTGGTTAGCATTGTCACCTCACAGTAAGAAGGTTCCTGGTTTGAACCCAGGGTGGGGGAGCCCCTCTGTGCAGAGTTTGCATGTTCTCCCCGTGTCAGCGCTTAAACCTGTCATAATATAAGCAAGTAAATGCAATTTAGCTGTTAGCTACGGCCACCAGCTGCTAACAGCTACCAGCTAATGTTAACTGGCAACACATTCTCACTCTGACCTCGTCACATATCGACATTTGGGTCATGGACTTTCCACGTCCACATATGACGTGCAAGATACCCTGGGTGCATTGGTTGTTGTTGTTCTGGGACGGCGTGTCAGGTTCTCTTCTTTCAATATACACTTCTGTTTTCAAAGGAAACTACGAACTGACATTTTTCTTTCCTTCAACAACAAACGCATGTCGTCAGGTTCAGGCAAAAAGAACAGGGTTTGACTTTAGAATCTTACGGGACATGAACACCGCTCTCTCTCGGGTGAAAGTCGGTGTCCCGCCGGCCACACTCGGACTTTCACCGCTTTGACTTTCGTCCTTGTCCTGCTGTCTTTCCCCCTGACGCTGCTGAGCACCGATAAACTATAACGACAACTTGCTGCGCACCTTGCCAATTTTAAAGGATACCTTTTCGTTGGTATCTGACGCCACAATTCACTGCCCGAATGCATAATTTCGACGACTTCAGAGTGAGACCATGCTCTAACTGGCTCTCCTGCTGCCGATTTCAAAACTGATTTGTTGTTCGCAATGTAACGTTATCAGGGAAGCAACAGGCTGCATGGTGAGTTTACTGCGTCTTTCGTGTCGATGTCATCCTGGGAAAGATCTCTGTTTATCCCAAACCCGTTTTCTGTCGTCAGGGGGACGATGAGATGCTTTTCAGCTTGCGCAAAATTGATGTGACACAACAGAGAATCATCGGACACTGCTGTCGGTGAATGTCATCTTATTTGCCGATCGGCGAACCAGGCGAATATCGGCCAATACCGATGTTCGGCCGATGAATTGATGCGTTGCTTAGAGTTATTGCTCTCATAACTGCATGGTAAATATGGAACTTCTCTGCGTTGTGGTCTTTATAATATTTAGAAATTTTAGTTCAGCAACTTTATTTAAAACTCAAATTGAAGTCAAATTGAATGGAGTTTTTATACATATTCAGATGCTTCGCCTCCATCGTTTAAAGTGCAGAAAAAAAAAGTATAGTAGAGTAGTATCACATGCATCTCTCCCCTCCCACACCAACACACCCCAACCTCTCTTCCTCCTCTTCCTCCTCCTCCTCCTTGTTTGATTCTTCGCTGTGTGTTCTGTACATGCCAACAAATCCTAATTGCACCCCACACTCTTTTCTTCCCACCGATGCTGCGCGATTCGTGCCACCAAATTCCTCGTGTGCTAATTAGGCACGCAACCACGGTGGATACACTCCTGACAGGTGCTGCTGGCCTGCCGGGGTCACACACACACACACACACACACACACACACACACACACACATGTACACACACACACGGCGAGAGACAGAGAGAGAGAGAACGAGAGAGACGCTCGTGCTCACAGCATTAAAAATAAATGGAGAGAGGAGAATAACGAGAGAGGCAAGACGTGTTAATTTCTAGCTTCCATCTGTTATTACATAAGCACTGCCAACAACTACGCATCTCTGGAAGAACGGCGAAAAGAGAAAGAGAGGAGGAGAGGAAGACGGAGAGCTGCAAAGGCAAGAACAGCCATAACTGAAGTCCTCCTGCATGGAAGGAGAATTCCTCGGGGAGGCCGGCGGAGTAGAAATCAGATTGATCGAGCAAACGCAAACTTGAAGATTCACTTGAAGGTTTCGCTTCCAACACAGTTTGAACACATAACCTGGTGTTCCTTGCTCGAAATGTGGCAAAAAACCCAAAAAAATGTGCCGTCTGAAATGTTTGCCGTTTCGTAAGTCAAAGCCTCCAGAGAGCTGCTACCCGCAGAAATGTTTACGAGTGAGTTTTAAACTTTGTCTCACTCGCAGACAAGTTTGTGAAAGAGAGAAACAAAGAGAAAGTAGCTTGTGGATTTGGACCAGCAGGAAGTTTATAGAAAGTTTTGGAGATGCACGCCAATAACGAGTAACACCAGGGTCAGAATCACCAATATCAATACTCATAGGTATGGAAGCCCTGAGAGGCAAGTTTAATTTATTTTTTATTTTGTAGGCAACAACACATCTTATATGTACTCATACGAATGACATAAACTTAAAATTTCCTGCCTGAATTTTATTTTTTTAATCTAGACTCTCAGGGCTTCCGTACATTTGGGTTTAACTATTTTTTTCCCATTCTTGATGAATCCAGTGATTATTTTCTTGATAAATCAGTTGGTTGTTTGGTCCGAAAATGGTGAAAACTGTTGATCGGTGTTTTCTAAAGCCCAAGAAGTCGTCCTCAAATGTCTCGATTCATCCACAACCCGAACATATTCAGTTTACTGTCATGGACGAGTAAAAACAAACCACAAAATATTCACATTTTAGAAATTGAAATCAGATAATTACGACTTTTTTGTCTTAAAAAATGACTCAAACCAATTAATCACATATCCAGTTAGTTGACGATTAATTTAATTAATTTAAGTTTCTTTAAAAGTCTCCAAAGGCGCAAAACAGTAAATCAAACCAAAACCTTTTATGACCGACAAATGTTTCGGAGGCAGCACGCAAATGTGATTGACACAACATGAGGTCGACAATTTCGGACAAAAAAACGGACTTAGTGTGCAAAAGCCTTAACTCAGTTAGCTTTAGCTCAGCTGTTCTAGGCCTCCAGGTACCTGACCCTAACGACTCACACTGTGACCCTAACGACTCTGAAACTAAGAGCTCACGTGACCCCTACGGCTCTGCAAGGGTTCCCACCCACACAGGGTTTATAGCCTGCAACTTCGTACCAGTCAAGAACTGAGGAAGCTTCTTGGATGAGAGGCGAAACGTCTTCAAGAAACCAAAGCAAGTCCAGTTGCCTGCAATATTAGCACTTACGATTGAAGCAAATTTTTCTAGTGGCCAAACAGTGGTACTGCAATTTCCGAGGTCCATGTGATCCATGTGACATTTTCCCATTGATTTACTTTGGGAAAGATGTCTGTAAATCAGTGGGTAAATACTTCTGAGCGTCTCAACCCCCGCATTTAGTCTCATAACATTTCAGAGTCGAAGTGTGGCAAGATTAAATCATTTTATCCACATTCAAGTTACGGCAGCGCTAAACCGGAAGTTGGCCACTTGGTCGTGCTTGGCGGCTGTAAGTCTCTCGTGCGCCTGTTCTGTGGGCCAAAGAATGCCATCATCCTGGTTATTCCACACCATGGAAATAGAGCTTTTTTGGCTTCATGCGCCACTGAGCACCTTTCATAGTAACGAGCGGGGCCCCGCCCCCAATGCTGCATCCAGGTCTCTCAATGCATCAATGCGCTCTTAGCTGGTAGCTAGCTTTTCTGCTGTGTTCACACTACGAGCAGCAAAGCAACAGGCTACTAGTCATTTTCAAAGTAAGCTAATGACATGAAGCTACGAACTGATGCCCGACACTTGTCGCTGCAGACTGAAGCACGATAAATTTAAGTTGAGCTGACCTCGACGTTTTTGTAGCACTCCAATGACGCGGTGACGCTTCAATCGGTCGTATATTTTTGTTTCTGGTACTTTAGCATCAAGCTAAGTTAGCTGATGCTATTGCACGTTTGTGCTGAAACGATATGCAGCTCTCCTTCTAATTGCATTTTCATTGTCACAGAGTGAATTCTTGCTGAGATTTAGATGAGAAGATTGACACCACTCTCACGTCTGAATGGTAGAGTGGTAGAGAGATGGTTAGCTTAGCTTAGCTTAGCACAAAACAGCTAGCGTGGCTCTGTGCAGGGGGCTCACAATTAGTCTCCAAGCACCTCTAATTTGCGCCTCTCTTCTGAGAAATAGTACAGAGGACATTGAGGCCCTCATTTTGACATATGGACCTTTATATTCATATTCAGTATTATTTCAGTATTTGCAGCACCTTCCTAATTTTGACAGGACTGATCTACGTCTGCTGTGACTTTGTGCTGTTTTCTCAAAGCTCCACATTTTCCACCAGCGCCTTCCCGCTAACGCCGTCCTGTAAAAATAATCCAGTGACAGTGAAGACGTACCGTTTGTCATCTAACAAAAACAGTCCCCCATCTGAGGAACAATGGGACGAGCCGAAAACAAAGAGCCCCGCCGAGTGACGAGCACCTCCAAGGGCCCTGCTGTGTGTTTGGGTTTCGGGATCTTTTCCACAGGCCTCGAGACGTGTTGATGTCCTGAGGTGGCGGTGAGCGAGGTGCAGCAGACAGGAACTCTGCCTTTGTTTTTCTGGACGGAAAGACACCAGGAGAGGCTGTGAGCGTCTTGTGTGTTTGCAGGGACGGTGCAGATTCTTTCCCAGGGCGGAGGGACGGCGCTGTCAAGATCCTCGCTGCCAGAATACACACCATAGATCTTTGCAGCGTTTCAACACTCCTACAGTGATATATTTTGGACTGGAGTGAAGCTAAACAGCACAAACGCTTGTAGCTGCTCTGTCTCTAACCAGCAGTGTGGGAACACATTATAATTGTTTGTTCAATTATTTTTCTTGGATGCCGCACCTGCACTTCACCAAGTGAACTCCTGAGACCGAAGCGCAATTAAGCCCCACAGAGCAGCACTGACGCCTGTTTAAACAGCGGGGAGGGAGTCAGATAAATACCTTTTTAGTGCTCAAGGTAACAAGCAAAGGGTGACAGTGAGAAGGCTCACAGGGAGCAATTTCCTATTTATTTGTCTTCTGATTTGACCTCTCTCTTGACAAGGTTCCAGAGCTTATTACCGTGTCTGTCCTGCGCTCTAATCGAGGCCCATTACAAATGTTCAGCAGGCTGGAAGTGCCAGATGTGGGCGAAGAATAAAGGAGGCAGCTAGTTGTTGCAGACCGGTATCAACGCCCTCTGGATTGTTTAGCGAGGTTCGAAATTTCACGGATAAGTAGCTCAGATGTTTGCAGGAATTGTAAATTGTGTTTTCTGACCTCCGCCGGCCATTTTAATGAGAGTCTCTGCAAAGAGAAGTGCAGAGGTGTGAAGTTGTTTCATGGGGAGGAGGAAAAGTTTACACTCTCTGCCTCTGTGAGAAGTCCGGCAAGAAAACGTGCTGCATCAGATGTTAACTGTTACTGCACGGGGCTGTTATCAGCTGCAGTCAGAAGGTGGTTAGAAATACAGGGATGTTTGGTGATGTCCATTAACGACTAAATGACCAGTAGGGATGCACAGATTGTGAAATTCTGGGCTCATCCCAATGTTTGAAATGACATTTAAGCCGATGGCCGACTGATGTTTTTGTTGTTGTTTTTTGTTATTTATTCCCCATTTTGTGCCAAAGGAACAAAGAATTTTTCATTTTTAAGTCATTCAGCCCTTAATTGCATTGTCAATTCATTCATACAAATTTTACGACACAACCTTTTGTGTAACATATTTTTTCCACATTAAAAACATCCTTTATTTCATACAGTACTTCCCTCTCTCATATCTGTTTTATATTGTGGTGAAAACGTGTACAAATTTCTCCTGTCTCCAGTCTCACTCTGAAGTCGTCGAAATCTGGAGCTTGGTCAGTGACCTGCGGCATCAGACACCGACAAAAAAGTCGTTTAAAGTGGGCGGAACTGGGGTGAACGCAGAGGGACAAGAATTAGAGTTAAGGTGGCGAAAGTCCGCTTAGGGTGGATGGGTCCAACAACCACCAGCTTTCACCCAGAAGGCCGATGTTTGCTTCCTATAACATCATAAAGCCATACCCTGTACTTTTTTCCTAAACCCAACCACCTGTTTTCGTTGCCTAAACCCAACCATGTGCGTTCGTCAAATACTGCCAACCCGGTCTCACTCCAAAGTCATCAAAATCCAGAGCTTGGTCAGTGACTTGCGGCATCAGACATCGATTAAAAAAAGCTGTTTTAAGTCGGCATGATACGTGGCTGGTTGCCGTTTTAGTTCAACAGCGCTCGGCGGAGTTGGGGGAAACACGATGGGACAAGAATGAAAGTTAAGGTGGCGAAAGTCTGCATAGGGTGGATGGGTCCAACAACCACCAACTTTTACCCAGGAGGCCGATGTTTGCATCCCGTAAGACACAAAGCCAAACCCTGTTCTTTTTTCCTAAACTTAACTGCATGCTTTCGCCCTGGAGGCTGGTGTTCACGTCCCGTAAAATTATAAAGCCAAACCCTGTTCTTTTTTTTCCTAGACCCAACCACCTGTTTTCATTTCCTAAACCCAACCATGTGCGTTCGTCAAATACTGCCAACTTGGTCTCACTCCGAAGTCGTCGAAATCCGGAGCTTGGTCATTGACTTGCAGCATCAGACATCGATAAAAGAAAAGCCGTTTAAAGTCGGCATGATACGTGGCTGGTTGCCATTAGTTTAACAGTGCTCTGCGGAGTCGGGGGGAACGCGGTGGGACAAGAATTAAAGTTAAGGTGGTGAAAGTCCGCGTAGGGCGTATGGGTCCAACAACCACAAACCTTTACCCAGGAGGCCAGGGTTCGTGTCCCGTAAGACTGTAAAGCCAAACCCTGTTCTTTTTCTCCTAAACCCAACCATGTGCGTTCGTCAAATACTGCCAACCCAGTCTCACTCCGAAGTAGTCGAAATCCACACTTGGGCATCAGACACCGACAAAACAGCCGTTTTAAGTCGGCAGGATACGTTGCTGGTTGCCGTTATTGTTTAACAGCGCTCGGCGGAGTTGGGGGGAACGCGGTGGGACAAGAATGAAAGTTAAGGTGCCGAAAGTCTGCGTAGGGCGGATGGGTCCAACAACCACCAACTTTCACGAGGCAGATGTTTGCTTCCCGTAAGATTCTAAAGCCAAACCCTGTTCTTTATTCCTAAGCTCAACCATGTGCGTTCGTCAAATACTGCCAACCCGGTCTCACACCGAAGTTGTCGAAGTCTGGAGCTTGGTCAGTGACTTCCAGTGACTTCCAATGGATAAAAGCCGTCCTTTCACGTTGGCATGACACCCAGGCAGTCGCCGTTATCGGCAGCATCAGTGGGAAATGCGGCAGGGCAAGACAAAAAGTTTAGGGTGGGCAGGAGTGGTGGTGGATGGGTCCAACAACTACTGACTTTCACCTGGGAGGCCAGACAGACCCTCACAAACCCCTTTCTGTTGCCTAAATCCAACCACGTGCGTTCGTCAAATACTGCCAACCTGGTCTCACTCCAAAGTCGGCGTCCCAGAACATCAGCAACCAACACACCCAGGGTACCTTGGACGTCATGTGGACGTGGAAAGTCCATGACCAAACGTCGATATCGAATGTGATCACATTTGCCCAATGCTTTTTTTTACTGAACAGAGCTTAAACGCAACATAACATAACGCAATGAAACATTCGTTAGCTGTTAAAGTGCGTTTCCAGTCAGAATTTTCAACTGAAACTCCCCCAGACGTCAGATTTCCAGCTCGGAAAGTCGGAGAAACTTTCCCGTTTAAACTGAGAAATCATTCAGTTATTAAAGATTTCTTTGATTTTGAAAAATGGCATTAGTTGCCAGACTTTTCAGAACATCCTGGTGAGTTAAAATCTTTGACCTCATGCTTTAAAAACAATCCCTTTTATTTTGGCGATCAGTCCCATCACAGGGGATGTTCGAACTCCTTCCGTTAAACTCTCTGTCACACTGATGTCTACTGGTGTCTTTGGTAATGACCATTTACATTCACAGCATATTTCCTGCTGGCGCTCGGCTCATTCTGCACATAGATGCCAGTCAGTGTTTTACAGCTCGCTCCTGCTTTGCACCGACTCTGTCTTCAGTCACACAGCTATCACCCCAGCCATGCATACCTCCCTCTATGCCTTCCATGCTCACCGCCCTGCATGCATTATTCACAGCCAAATTAAAATACCGGGGCCGAGAGTGAGAGTTGCATGTTAAGGCAGCTGAATCGGGGAGGTGCCGTCACAACAGCTGAAAGTGTCTGTCACAGAGTTATAACTTTTTTTTTCCTCCTATAGTTCCCCGGCAGTGCAGCTGCCTAAATGAGAGGGATTAAGTTAACTCCCTGCTTAGAGGAAGAGCAGGCCCTGGATTAGGGCACTGGGCATGGACACAGAGAGCATTCAAGCAAGAGCCACAGCTTTTTAAAAAAGAGACGTGGGGGAGAGAGGAGGCAGCGGTGCACAGCCCTTGCAGGGGCCGCCGGCCGAGTTGCTTGAACAAATACATTGACAAGTGTAACGCCGCACTCCGCGACATGGAAAAGTGTGTCAGAGCAAAGAGGGGGAACACTGGCGGACACGCCGACAATCACAAATGCTGTCTTTTTTTTTTTTTTTTCCTTCTTGCATCCCGCTCCTCCATCTTCTGTCACAACCTGAAACACTGTGTCTTGTGGAAATACAGGAAATATCTTCTGTGACTAAATCAAACCACAGCAGGTGCTATGATTCAACCTGAGGGCTGAAAACAGTTTCATCATTTCAGTTTTGTCATTAAAGTCTAATTTCGGGGCTTTACGGAATAAGATTTTCTTATTTTAATGTAGGCTTCAATTATATGATTTTTATTTTTGACACAACAAACCAGCAGGGCCCCTAGCAGGTTATTCCGGCCCTGATGATCAATTTTGTAGCAAAAAAAATCAGCTTTTCACAGCCAGTTTTCACAGTTTTATTAGCAAATCAGAGTTTGCAGGTCCTTGAATGCATCACGGCATCCCAATTTTACAGTTTGCTTCTGGGCGAATGCTCCAAAAACTAAACTAGAACCATTTCCCAGATCTTCTTTTGTAAAATCAGGACCTGAAAACCTTCCCAAAGCAGTTGAATGCTGTAAAACTTGTTTTGTAGCAAAAAATCAGCCTTTCTTGATCATTTATTTTCTGTTTTACTAGCAATTGAGAGTTTAGAGGTCATTGAATTCATCACGGCATCCCAATTTTACAGTTTGCTTTTGGGGAAATGCTCCAAAAATGAAACTAGAACCATTTCCTAGATCTTTCTTAGTAAAATCAGGACCTGAAAACCTTTCCAAAGCTGTAATGGTGAGATTTTTTTTTTTACAGTTGCATGCTGGAAAATTGTTTTGTAGCAAAAAATCAGCCTTTCTTGATCATTTATTTTACTGTTTTATTAGCAATTGAGAGTTTAGAGGTCATTGAATGCATCATGGTATCCCAATTTTGCTCCAAAAATTAAACTAGAACCATTTCCTAGATCTTTTTTTTTGTAAAATCAGGACCTGAAAACCTTTCCATAGATGTACTATTGGGCTTTGGGTTTTTATTTTTTTTACAGTTGCATGCTGTAAAATTGTTTTGCAGTAAAAAAATCTGCTTTTTTTTTACATTTTACAGTTTGCTTTTGGGAAAATGCTCCAAAAATGAAACTAGAACCATTCCCTAGAGCTTTCTTAGTAAAATCAGGACCTGAAAACCTTTCCAAAGCTGTACTGGTGAGGTTTTTTTTTTTTTTTTTTTTTTTTTTTACAGTTGAATGAAATAAAATTGTTTTGTAGCAAAAAAATCAGCCTTTCTTTACTGTTTTATTAGCAATTGAGAGTTGACAGGTCCTTGAATGCATCACAGCATCCCAATTTAACAGTTTGCTTTTGGGAAATGCTCCAAAATTGAAACTAGAACCATTTCCTGCATGTTTTTGTAAAATCAGGACCTGAATATCTTCCTTTCGGAATCTGTAAAAGTGATATTTTTTACAGTTTCATGCTGTAAAATTGTGTTTCTTGCAGTTTACGTTTTAATACTCATCCTTGTCGTGCATGTTGCTGTTCAACAAATGTTCAAAAGCGTGTACTGAGAAAAAAAAGACAGAAATAAAATATTTAAAAGCAAAAATGCAAGTGTAAATCCTTAATCAAGACAGAAAAATTATGTATTCATGTAACGTCCTGTATCTCCTGTTGTTTCTACCTGACACAGTATTGCTAAATGTGCGCACACCCTGTTCTCTGAGGTCTGAAAAACCCTTCACAGAGCGGAGGAGGGAAAAAAAAAAACCTGGGAAGGAGTGGAGATGAGAACAGGTGGTGAAACAGTGTGAGAAACACGAGGGAGAAAAACAACAGACACCTGCTCGTGAAACCCAACCTGGTTCCTCCATCACATTCCAGCAGAGTTCAGCTGACTGAGCCGCTCAGACAGCGGCTGGGGAGGATACACTCAATCTCCTGCACTAAATTATGCCGCTGACAGGGTGAGCGTATGAGTGGGGAAGCATTTGTAGGGCAAATGTATCTGTGGACTTCTGAGGGCAAATAAATTGTATGTTTAAACCAGTATGAATATTGTATAGAAATTAGGCTTTGAATATCGTCTAATTAAGACAGGCCTTTATTTGTCAAGATTTGTAGCTACACCAGGCTAGTAAAAGGGACTTGGCGTTTAATCCGGACTCGGCTTTCAATTGAAGTGATACGGTATTGAAATGAGGTCATATGTGTAAATTTGGTGCAAAAAAATCGTGCTTTGAGTTTTGACGAATGCCTCTGCGCCTCATCGTCTAAAAGTTTTGGGATTTTTTTCTCTCTCTGCCATCGTTCTACCTGTTGTCTTCTTGGCGCAAAGGCAACGTGTTTTACTTTGCCCCATAGATAGTTGCAGTCAGATACAACAAAAGGGCAAATTGCTCTCAGGTGCAAAACTTTACGCGTTTGTTTGTGCTGAAATATCATGAGTCTGATGTCTTTTGTGAGTCAGACTTTGAGATGGGACAGACGGTGGTTGCAAGTGATGTGCAAGTCAAGGTGTTGTCAATGTTTGCAATCCACTATCGGTGAATTTACCTTGTAATGTTGCGTTCACACTAGGCGCAAATAAAATTACATGTAAAGTTAATGTAAAGACACAATTAGACGCAAAGTCCCACCACGTGGCGCGATGGACGCAGCGCGAAATACACAAACTAAGCGGCACAAATTAAGCGAGTAGCGCGATTTTGTGTCATATGCTTATTCGCGCGAGTTGAAAAATCTGAACTTGATCGACCAATACGCGCTGCGATAGCCAATCAGCATTGAGAGACCGAGGACGTACCATTCAAAGTTCATTCATTGATTTAGTAATTTCACGCTACGACGCAACTTATTCACGTACAAAGCGAGTCGACACAATATTCTAGCGTTCAAACTTGCGAGAATAATGTGGTGTGAAAATTTGCATCACGATTGGTGTGAACACGACCACAAGTCTTTCAGGCCGGAGTCACCGAACTTTCGTATAAAAAACCCGACAATATTTGGCCAGATAATACCCCACATCCATTCCTTAATGTGTTTTGCCCCATGGTGGCTACTCTGCAGTGAGCTATTAATGATTACTGGGTACTTGAAGTTTGCAGCGTTGCTAGTGAAAGCTAACAAATCTGTCCATTCACTATTAAATTCTATATTTCCCTCCAAATATTTTTCTCTTTTGTAATTGGAATCCAAAGCTTCTACTCGCCCCCGCTATTGAGGTTCGGCAAACTTAAGAGGACAAGGTGCCGGGCCGTAAATGTACGACGCATTTTTGTTAACAGATGTTTAAAAAAAGAGTTTGTAGACGACACATTTTAACAACTGGAGAATATAAGAGTGACTTTACGCCGACAACAATGATCAGTGAAGGCAACTGGAGAGGGGCCAACGAGCCGCATATGCCCAGTCAACATTTGTATGTTGGCTCCATCTGGCGAACCACGTGCCAATGGTCCACATGAGTGGTTTTACCCAAGTGGGCCCAAGATACGATGTCCATTTGGGCCCATACCCACTTGGTACCTAGGTAGCCGCAGTGTAACCCATGTAGGACCTGCCACCCATGTGCGCAGGTGACATGGGGCCATTATGGAACCCATTTTTTAGCTCATTACTAAGCACATGGGGCCCAGATACAGATGTCTACTCCTGTTTTAAGTTCTTAGGATATCTCTTAGACCAGGGACCTTAAAAAAGGAGCAAGAAAACCAAGAACAGATCTCGTCTTGTCTTGATTTTGTTGGGTTCTGTTCTTTACTTACAGTCGTGAGGTTGAGGCCAAAAGTGCCTCAAACGTCATTGTAGGACAATGAATTGTAAATGATTTGAATCATTGAATTCAGCCTCCTGGAAACACAGCGTCCCCAGGATGAGCAGGACAAGTGGATGATTTCAGAATCAGATCAAACTGGATCTGTGAGTGACTAATTAACCGTCCCTGATAACCTCTGTCCTCTTCTCCGTCTTCTTCTCGCTGCAGGGACACAGACCTCAGTCACGTCAGCTCCGTGACATCGAAGCGATCGCGACGCCGCAGCAAACCGGCGCTGACGGATGCCTTTTTGTCTCGTGCAGTCAGGCCGGATCGTCTGGCCTGCGGACGACTGTAATCGCACCGACAGGTGACACATATGTGGAAACCAGAAGACGATGGGGGAGACTACTTAGATCGTGTGACCTGCACCTCACATGCCTCCTCTGAGTACGGTAAGTGTCTGAAGAGCTTCACGGTGACATTAGGAAACAAAATGGAGTCCTTAAAATGATGAGGTAGATAACTTACACTGGGATGCTGCTCAGTGAAGACATGTTGAGTAGTAGTAATTAAAATTGTTTTTATAAGTTCACATAATCAAGAAAAAGCATCAGTAACAAGCGACTGTGTTTGAGGTGATGTATTTTATACAGTATGTTAATATAAAGCAATAAAATCAAATTAAATTAAATAAAAATTCAATTAAATTCAATTGAAATAATATGGAAATGAAAAGGTAAATTAAAATAAAAATACAAATGTGCATTATGCTACAGTGTTTAACACCAGTGCTCAGAGATATTAAAATAATAAAAATAAAAAATATTAAATTATTATAGAGCAGTAAAATTAAATTAGATTAAATTAAATTGAATTGAATTAAAATATAAAATAAAATAAAATAAATATAAAATTGTGCATTATACTACAATGTTTAACACAAGTACTTGGAGATATTAAAATAATAAAAATAAAAAATATATTGTAAACGTGTTGAGGCTGTAAGTATAAAATTGTACTACAATATGTACCTCAATAGAATAAGAGTAAATATAAGAAATATGATAAAGTCATGTACTGAAAAATATTGTGGCAGTTACATTATTATAGAGCAATAAAATTAAATTAGATTAAATTGAATTAAAATAAAATAAAAATAAAATTGTGCATGATACTACAATGTTTAAGTACTTAGAGAAATATAAAGCAATAAAATTAAATAAAATAAAAATTCAATTGAAATAATATAGAAACGAAAAGGTGCATTAAAATTAAAATGGAAATACACATGTGCATTATGCTACAGTGTTTAACACCAGTACTTAGAGATATTAAAATAAAGAAAATAAAAAAAAATATTGTCACTGTGCTGAAATTTTACTACAATATATACCTCAATAGAATACGAGTAAATGTAAGAAATATGATAAAGTATTGCAGCAGTTGAATTATTGCACCCAATAGATAATTATGAATTATAAATGCAGTATGTTACAATGTGACATGCAGAATAAAGACCATTAGAGGCTCTTTTAATTGTAATTTCACTAATAAATCATAGTGAATGTGATAAATATGCATCTGTCCATCCGTTCTCTGCACCGTTTAATTTCTTCTAATTTCTCTGTTAATGCTTTAACGTGTGTCTTAAACTAACTGAATGCAACGCAATGCAAGAAATGTTTTGAGCTACAAAGAGTCGTCACTGCTGTAAAATTCAAAAGTGTCGCTTTATTATTAAAACTGCCGTCCTGTCTTATTCTTGTCAGATGTGCTCAGTGTGAGAACTCTACATACATGTTGCTTTTGTTCTGTTGGTGGCGTTTGCTCTGCTTCAGATGCTGTCAGATTCTTTAAGTCTTTTATTTAAAAATGCAACAGTGTCGTATTAAATACAACTAATAATAGATTAGAGAAAAAATAAACACTAGTTTCCAATTAAGATTCTATGCACAAAGCAACAGTCAAGTTAAAGTATTTAAATGATGCAGTCAGTGTTTAGAATATATAACATTGCTTATATAGTGTTTACAGTAGGCTGTGCACACGACTGCGTGCACTCAACAGCTGATTTTTGCCGATGAACAACTGAAAATGCTACACAGTGTCCCTGTAAGTGTTATATCGTAGGCAACCGGTAGATTTTTGTGTTTCTTGAAGACGTTTCACCTCCCATCCAAGAGGCGTCTTCACCGCTAACGAGCATAAATGAGCCCTTAATCTGCTGCTGTGGTGCCAGCCTCGCTGAGCTAGCTTAATTTAGCCTCTCGTCCATGAGTAGATGCACTCTTCCTTCTGCGCAGTGATACAGTTGGTGGGTATGGTTCAGTAGGAAGAAAGTTCCTACGTGAAACTGCTCACACGGAGGTCTGTGGATTATCTGGAGTAACAGGGTCGTGATTTCTGTAAAGAGACACTGATGTTGAGTTTTTTAAATGTACTTTTTGGCGCCACAAGCTGAGCGCCATGTAGTCTCATTATATTCAAGAGAAGGTAGACATGTCTACGGCTGATATCTCCACCACTCAGCAACTCAGATTAAAACTATATAGATTTACCTTCCTTGGAAATAAGAGGCCCAAACCAGGAAGTGTTTGCACAGGGGTGTCCGCGTACTTTTGACCACATAGAGGATTGATGAATGAGTCCTCAGGTGGATTCAAAGCATTTAAAAACAGAGGACATTTCTGTGTGAACTTGATATATTTTGTTTTGGACATCATGACACACTCTGGCGGTCTCCCTTGAAGCATCACATGCTGACACGTTCATTCAGTGCGGCCTAATTACGACCACATCCCCTTGAATTATCCTTTGAACCCCGACCGCAGGGCGGCGGTGTAAAGTGCGCTGTTTGAAGCACGTATTTGTATTTTGCTCGACAAACTTCAGAGCAACTTTGCGGAGCTCTTCGTCATCTGTGGCCCAATTAGCAAACAAATTTCCCAGCAAACAGCGACAGTGAAAAAAGTCTATGTTCTTGTAGGTAGATCATTAGCTGGAAATGGATGAAGCTCCCCCTCCATGCCGACCCCGACTGTTTCAAAGAGCTTTGTTTTGTGCTGTCGAATCCCCTCGTTGTTTATTAGTCGGGGCGAGCTCGGTGGGCGCCGCGGAACCGAATCCCAAATCTTTGCCCCGGCTCCTCGTCTCAAACACATCTAAGCCGGCGAAGCTTGTGATAGCCCTCTCCTCCTCGAAACAGAGCAAAAGACCCACAGGCCGGAGAACGAGATGCAGCTCGGTTTGAGCCCAGGGGAGGCGGGATCCGGTCCTATTTGTCAGAGCTTTCCATCGTCACTTTTCATCAACGGGCAGGCGGGGGGAGGCGGCAGGGGGCTCTAATGTACTCTCGCCGTCTTCCTCCCCGCATGAGTGTTTTCTGTTTGGCTGCTGTCACTGAGAAAAGACACATAAGTACTCGCCCTGTATCTCCTCACACACACTTTCTGTCTCAGACACACACTCTGCGGACGGAGCGATGCGCTCTCCAGGGCTGAGAATTTCCCCCTCTCTGTCTTTATCTGCTGGTAAATGTTGACAGACCACTGAACCTTGATGTCGGACTGTGACAGGCTTAGCTGTTTGTAAAGTGTCGGGGTGAGAAAAAAGAGAAACAAAGGGGCCTCTGGTGTGGTGGTTAGCCATCATGGCTGCTCAGCTCGCAGTGAAAGGACCTCTAACACCATCCCCGCTCCTCCACAGAGGCGAGCGCTCGGCTGCGCCCGGGTCGGCCGGCTCGCAGACCATTAGGGAAATGGCTGAAGGGTTCTCGTGTTTCAAACCCGGCTGCACTGTTCAAATTAATGAGGGGATTGTCAGCATATCAGAGTTGATGGGTGTGACGAGCGAGGCCCCAGTACGGATTCTGAAAACAAGAGCGCTCAGGACAAAATTTACTTCAGTGAGAAGTGACTGTTGTCTTTGGCCTAGTTTGTGCTGCTGCTGCTGCTGCTGCTGCTGTAAACTTAAGTTTTCAGTTTTGGACGCAGATGGAGGGACTTAAAGGGATAGTTCAGGTTTTTTGAAGTGGGTTTGTACGTGGATGGAATCCAGAGTTAGTGTATAACCCACAGTAGATGGCGGTCTGTGTGCCCCCAGTTTGGAGAAGCAGGCAGGAATACCACCACAGAAGCTGAGCAATGTACAGCTGTGGATGGGGGCCGCAGTCACATATATTTTAGCCACCTAAAAAAGCCATTGATGGTTTCAAATACACCAGACTCCATTGACAAAAACAGTAATCTTGGCTCAGTTTGGCTTTACTGACCAACATCGACTGTAGTTAATACACTAACCATGGATGAGTACCTCATACAGGACCACCTCAAAAGACATGGACGATCCCTTAAACATGAGGAAGTCAGCCAATAAAATTTATGGAGAGTCAAAAATGCTGTTCATTTTTTTGCCTATTTTTACTTAAATTCATCAACAATGTTCTGTGTTTCGTTCTTCTTTCATCGTTCACTGCTTGCAAGAAAAAATGGGGCTGCCTCTTGTAGGTTAGCAGTATAGAAGGAATTGCCATGTTGTTTACAAATACTTCCGGGTAGAAAACCAGCAGAGTTTAGCTATATATATATATATATCACATTTTCCACGTCACTGTATCACCGTTTAGACTAATCTGATGTTTGTAAAGTCTATAAACACAATGATTGAACAAACATTACTATTCCTGTGTGCACGTTTTGTAATTAATAACATGGTTATCGTAGATTAGCTGGGCTAACCGTTAGCTGTTAGCTGTTAGCGGTGTCTGTAATAACTCAGTAACTTAATAAACGGTCCGTGAAAAAAATATTTTTTCCAGCGGATGTCTTAGTTACAACATGATTGAGCTAACTGGAGTAGTTTCATGTCGTATCCGACAACGGGAGGCTTTTAACAGATGACGTCCTGATGTTAGCTTTGCTGCTGCTGTTAGCTGTCCCTGTCAGCTGATGCTTTCTAGACATCGTGATTTCCCAAAACTGAATAAATACCACACATATCAACACAAAACTGCTTTGCTAGCTCAATCATGTTGTAACTAAGATATCCGCTGGAAAAAACATTTTTTTCACGGGCCATTTATTGAGTTACTGAGTTACTACAGACACCGCTAACGGCTAATACCTAACGGTTAGCCCAGCTAATCTATGATAACCATGTTATTAATTACAAAACGTGCACACAGAAATAGTAACGTTTGTTCAGTCATTGTGTTTATAGACTTTACAAACATTTACAAACAACACAGACTGGTCTAAACGGTGATATAGTGACGTGAAAAATCCATCATTAGCCTTGTTAGCACACATTAGGTCGAAGGGCTAACTTGGCTCGTTTACTGTAATGCATGAACATTGCTGTCTTATTAATTGGGGAAAAGAAGAATCATTTAAACTGTAGAAATAATTATAATAGGAGCTGCCATAACAGACATCCACCAGACTCACAGAAGACAGAAACAGGCTCATGATATGAAGCTGACTGTAGGGCTGCAGCTTTTAATCAGCTTTTATGGTAGATAATCATAGATTATACTTACATTTGTAAGCATTTTATGTCCGCATGTTGGGGTATTTTATATACAAAACTAAAAGTAGTCAGTGTTTTTCATGACAATTTCACTCTTGTTGAAGATACAGACTTCTTTACCCACAAAATGATCACCCCATTTTGTAGCAAAAACGCCTAAAATGACATACCCACATTAAAATGACTGTAGCTTCTGAACCGCTCTGACTACATGCATGCATGAGGTCTGGCCAGAAAGAAAACTCCCTGAAGTTTCTTGTGAAAGTGTCAGAAACACTCTAGGTGATACAGAGACAGAGTAATGGGCCTCTGAAGTCTGTGAAAAACTGAAGATTTTGCCTAAAATAAAATAAAAAATGTGTTTCAGGATGAATAACTGTCTGTGGCTTCATCTGAGCAGGTAAATGACACTGTGGGGCTGTAGGCACACTATCAATGAACCCTTCTTTCAAATTTGAAGAAGATTGCTCAAAGTATGACCATTCTACAGTGTTTTATCCATGAAAAGATCCAGGCGGAGCTCCAAATGTCAAGTCGGTCACTCGGCTTCAAAACAGTCCTATCAGTGATCAAACAACACTCAGCCAGCTGCAAACATTGTACCTTATTGAAATCAGGTGTGATTATGATAGCTGATGTTGTTTATGACACAGAAACACCATAAAATATCACCAAATAAAGCCATATGAAACGTGAAAGTTATGATCCCACATTCTAGACGGTATATCTCAGCCAAAAATAGTGGTAGGAGTGAGACTCTTACCTTTTATAAAACAGCTAAGTCCCCGCTAACAGCTCTGCGTAAGATTGCGAGTAATCCTTTAACGTTTCCCGTTTCTATGTGGGGTTTGAAAGTTTGAACAAGGTTTGGCGGGATGTCTGGGATGATAGCAGCATTCATGTATTACAATAAACAAGCCAGTTTAGCCCTCCAAGCTCATGTGTGCTAACTATGCTAACGACAGTTTGGAAATGTGCAACATTATTTGCCAACACGAAATATCAAACAAAAGCCAGAGACTATATTCTATAGGGTTTCTGTGAGCTGTTAATAAATCATTTCTAAGCAGGAGTTGGCGGTTGTAGTTTTTCTTGCAAGTGGTGAACGAAGAATCCAAAAACTCTTGAAAATTCTTGATGAATTGATGTAAAAGGATTTAACATTTAACAACAGCAAAACTATTATATAATAAGTAAGTATCATAAATAGTTTTAATTTATTTTTCCCAGTAACAAGTAGTGTAAGTAATTACGAATAATATCTTACTTTCGCATACAAGTAGCGCTTGGGCAAGCTAAAATGCATGTGTTTGGGAAGGACTGAGTATAAAGATGGATAAACGAGACTGGGATTACACTGCATGAGTTGTGTGAGAGAGAAATTGGTATATGGATGATCATTTTGTGGGTGAAGTGTGCCTTTTAAAGGAGCTCTTTCTTATCTGTGAAGAAATTTCCCAGCTTACAGTAAAGGCAAAAAAAGGCATGTTGCAGATTGGGGATAATTTTATTTTCGCCTGATCTGTTGGTGATCACACAGGCAGAGTTGAGACATCAATGATGGCACCTAGGTCAGTATGAGGTTTACTTATTACACTTTGCAAGGTTGCTTTTGACTGGCAGCTGGAGGAAGCAGGAAGGGGCGGAGTTAGGTGGCTGTTAGGTTTTGTTTCTAAGAAAACGGACAAACTGTGCAGATTGTATTTACCTAAGAGGTTGAGAAGCTAGATACCACAAGAACAACAGCTTCAAACAGACAAATCAGATTCAACATGAAACAAGTGTGTTAGAGAAAGAGGATCGTTTTTTTTTTTTTTTTTTGTACCCACCAGCTGCAGCTCAGCTGCTGGAAGTGTCACGGGCTCTCACCTCTCCTTGCTTGATATGCTTCCCCTGCATCCTTTTTTCCCCTCTTAACTTCCTGTGGGAACCGCGTTTGTTGAGCGGTCACGTCTGAACGACCCGCCGATGCGACAGTCCACGAAGACACAAAGACACAAAGGTGAGGACAGACAATGAGGTGCGGCGCTCGCAGGGGCCTCGACCCGCGGGGGCCACCGAGCTTTGACGGTGACAGCGTCTTCCTCCGAGGATGTCGCCCTGACACATCAGGAGAAACAATGGAAGCCGGGCTGGGAGGATGTAACTAAGCAGATTAAATCGGAGTCAGCTGGGTTTGTTTGAATGAAGATGAAAATGTGTCACACACCTCTGGACTGCAGCTCTGTGGCACTAATGCGGCCTACAGGGACTCAAGGAGAAGACTGGATTTCAGCTGCTGAGGACAATATGAATGTGTCCTTGGTGTCCATCTCTGCTGACGTGCCTTTGAGCAAGAACCTGCTGGAGTCTCCTTCTTCTTTTGCTGTGGAGCCAGAACTAAACAGCATTCCCAGAAAAAATGGCAACATGAATGGTGACAGATTTTGGGTTTTAAAAGATGCACCAAGATTAATGCAGCCTCAAGCGGCACAAGCCAGTGTTCTCATTGGGCCGGTCCCAAGCCCGGATAAATGCAGAGGGTTGTGTCAGGAAGGGCGTTGCACGTTGGGCCCATGTGCGTAGTAAATTGTCCCTACATGGGATTGTCCATGAGTTCCCAGTTGCCCACATGGTTGGGTTTAATCAAGTGGGCCGCGCAGAGGCTATGCTAAAGCAAGGTTTATGCTTCTGCGCATCGACGACGCAGAGGTCTTTGCAGAGGCGTTGCGTCCCTCAGCGACCAACGCAGCACCTCCAAAAAATTTTAAACACGCGTTGAGGCAAGGCAGACCGCAAGAGCTATGATTGGTCCTTCAAACTCCACCATATCCAGCATTTCACAAGGTTCCACTTCCTGCTGCAGTACCACAACACTGCCTTGAGCACAGACCATCAGCGCAGTCGCGTCTCTCTTTGTCGTTGTAACATTTGTTGTTTAATGTCGATCATTTCGAGTTCCAGCAACAGTGTTTCTCTCTCCGTCGCCATCTTGACTGTGACTAGAGCAAAGCCGGAAGATAAACAGACAATGAACGAGCAACGACCATAGACGTCCCAGAGTCTAGGTAGGGATATTAAAGAACGCCACGCCCCCAAGCACTTTGGCGGCGAATTGCAGAGCGGCATAGACAAACAGGATGCAGAACTATGATCGGCACACAGCAACTGCGTGCACGTTGTGTCAGAAGCATAAAGAAACTTTAAGGTTACCTGGGTACGAAGTGGGTACGGGCCCAAAATGGGCATCGGATCTGGGGCCTACTTGGGTAAACCTAGTCTCTATACACAGACTCTACATTCAGTGAATGAGGCGGAACATAATTGGTGTCACTGCAAACTCTGAATCCATCGCAATGGTTCAGCATATTTACTTATATATAAATGGAAGTCGGAAACGGAAATTCGCCTCCTCCGCCCAAATCAAACCGGAATGCCAAAAAATCGGGGGTCTGCCCCCAGAGGCTGTATCGCCGTCTGCTGGAAGTCAGACGCCGAATACAGCCAATGGGTTCCGAGAATTGGGTAAACCCAACCACGTGGGCAGTTGGCGTAGTGGACAGTCCCATTTTATCGTTCATTTACGGGGCCCACATACAGATGATGGCTGAAAGAAATCTAGCGTATGTTTTTATCGTATATTTTAGTGTTAGCTAGGTTTGCATTTTGGTAATAAACATGTTGAGCTGCAGCAAATTACATGATTTTGGGAGGCTCGCCAAGGGCACCAAATATGCTAGGACCACCAGTGATGTAACAGGAAGTGGCAGCAAGGTAGGGCTTTACAGTAGAGGACTGCAACGGGATCGGGCTCCTGTGGGACCCGACACAAATCCTACGGGAGTGCGTGGTTTTAACTGGAGTGGGTGGTTGAAAAATAAGCCGTGGTTACAGCGATTTGTTTGAATACGATGAAATTTTGCGCACTACTTCGGATAATTGTGTCGAAAGTCTGTCTCTTTATCGGCCCTCTCTGGGTGCCTGTGATTCGGGGGGCGCATAAGAGCGTGCTACAATGGTAGGTAAATTGTTAAAGCATCACAACCTCTGCAAAATGACTAGTTTCACAATCAGACTATGATCGAGTTGGTCTGATAACATTTGGAAAGTCTCAAGACATTCTCTCCTTGTCAGTGCAACTTTTCAAACTCAGCCAACCAACGAGTCTTTTGCTGAATTCCTGGAGTTTCCTGATCATTATTTCAACATGTAAATGTGTGCATCTCGTGCAGTAGTGACTCCTGACCCCGTCTGATCCGAACTCTCTCGCAGCCTCAGTGGAAGAAAGCATCCAGGTCTTTAGATAGCTTTCACACCGCTGCCTAAACTAAAGCTGAGCTCATCGTTTCTCCTCCACATCCTGAAGGAAGCTGCTCTCTCTCCTCGTCCTCGTGCACGTTTCCAGGCCTGTCCACTTGTTTTTCTTTTTTCTTTTCTCCCTCTCTCCGTCCCCCCCCCCCCCCCCCCCCCCCCTCCATCTCAGGGAATTCACTTCACTTTAATTGTTTGACAGTCTTTTCCTGCCTTTATGCCACGGCCGCAGAAGGTGCCGAGGATTTTTTCCTCCTTTTTTGAGGCATTAATAACATTCCGCTCGACTGATTCCCCGGGGCACAACCTCATTATGGCTTATAGGCAGAAAAAATAAACTGTCTGTACCGCCTGGCAGCTTTTTTCCCTCCTTTTTCTCCCAGAAATGAGGAGTTGGTGTAAAGTGCCTGCTTATAAAACAGTCTTCTTGTTGCTAACTAAAACACATGTCCAGGGTGTTATCTGTTTCCATGACAGAATGTGACTGGCTGCTGAGAGACGGCTGCTGTTGACGGCAGTCTGCACTGGGTGGCAGCACTGTGGGTGAGATGCAGAAGAGACGGGCTCAGTGCTGACTGGAGTTTGTGAGGCAGCATGAGAAATAGGCACATTTTCAAGGGAAGATCTTTATTGTCGTTGATCTTTACACTTCAATCCTTCATTTAAATCTTGACACGGCCTTTTTCAGCGTCTGTCTCCATGACAACTGAGCTGAAGATGGACGTGCATGTCAGCAGATCTCAATGAGAAGCGTGCAAACTGCTGATTAATATTGTGTGGTGCAGTTGAAGGTCAACGATGAACTTTCGCTCTTCAGAAGTATTTAAAATTTAAAATGATTCTGATTAATTTTCTAAACTAATTTTGAAGCGAAAAACTGAAACATGACGTATCCCAAAGTTTAGAAAAAGGGCGTCTTGTCCAAAGTGAGTTTCCAGTAAAGTCAAGTGAACAATTTTCAAAGCATTAAATCATCTGAGGGTTAAGAAAGCACATCAGTATTTCCATTTCATACCATTTATTCAAACTGGAAGCCGGCCAGTCCTCCGCTGCCGGACACAGAGCAGCCTGGGGTCAGGTGCCTTGCCCAAGGGCAGCCGGGCGGCGGGAGGTTGAGTCAAAGAGGACGTCCTCATTGACACGGAGCAGGGAATGTGCCGATGTAACACTAGAAAGGCCAGACGTGCTGTCGGCTTTGAATTTTACAAGCGAAGTACTTCAACTTTCAAGGCGTCACCTCTGTGACTTTTCAGAGAACCCGCTGACATCTGTTGACCTTCACTGTGACCTTCATATTGTGAACCTGCTTCTTCACAAACTCAAGTTAGAAGCACTTTAATAAACAAGAAGATTTTTCCTTGTTTTAGTTAAAGAAAGTAATGAGTTTCTGCGCACTGTCAGACCTTCATCAGGCACCAAGTCCCAGTTAGGAAACAGTAGTTTGATACGAGAGCCTCGGGCTGCAACAACCAATATAAAAACACCTGAAACTGAAATTCCTTAAATAAGTTCTCAAGATTCATACAATCAAATTTAAAAAAAGCTGAATGAGCAAAGCAAAAATAAATTATTTTTATCAAAAAAGAGAAGATCATATAGTTTAAATCTCATATTCAGACCAAAAACCTTAAATAAAACCACATAATACTCACACAATTACACTCTTAAGTCTTCTAATAGAGACAATGCAGTGTATTCAGTTAATATTAAAGAAATATGGACTAAATTGTCTGATATTATTCAACATAAAAGGCCAAAATTTAAACCAAATGGTAACCACCAAGGATGAAAAATGAAGCCAACAAGGAAGTGACAAAAACTGCAGTTCCTCGAATGGCCACTTGAGGAGCGAGTCACTCCCCGTTGACCTCCATGTTAAAATGCCCGAATTTACACCAGAAATAAACATGTTTACAGCCTGGTACAAAAATGTTTTGGGTGAATTTTTGTATAAGTCATCCTGTGACAGGATGGTGTCGTCAGTTGACAAGTTGCTACTACAGCAACAATGTTTGACAGGTAACGTAACCATGGTGTAACACCCAGAAGCCCCTTTTAAAAAGGGATTGTGCAAATTAGCAGGAAAGCCCAATCAGTGTTTTTTCAGCATTGGCAGTATAAAAGCAAAATCGGGGAGTGCAGCAAAATGCCGCCTACCTACTTTTGTTTATACAGAATGTGCCTTTTTCGGGGCAATGGGGGGCGTGAGCAAGTAACAAAACATGTAGCTCAGCATGTGACGTAAACAGTGACGTGGGAGGGAAGCCGCGGCTGGTCAGTCCTTCGGTGATTCTCTCATAAGTCGGCCCGTTCTTCACCGTCCCCGTCATCTGACGGTTAATGGCCTCTTCGTTTGCGAGGACAAGGAGGGCGCGCAATTCCTTGTCTCCCCAGTTGCTCATCTTTACAGTGTCTGTCAGGTTTGTGTTCGCTAATTCCTGCTATCAGCTGTTTCCTGTTTATCCACCGCCAGTGGCTCGCACGTGCGGCGTCATCAACAGCTCCTCCCACAAGTCATCGACAGCCCCTCCCGTTGCAGAAGGCCGCCTCGTTTTTTTTAAACCAAGAAGGTTCCTCCAATATGTCTACCCTATGAGGTGGAAAATTGGGCACCTCGGATCATCTCGCCAATCCGGCTCTGTGTGTCTAAACGCTCGCAGCTTGCCGGCAAAACGGCCCAACATTCACAGAAAATCTGGCAGTGTAAAAGGGGCTAGAGTCACAGAGTATAGGTGTAACCATTTCAGTTTTTCAGTTCATGACAGTTGATTGACACATTGGGCTAACAAAAGAATAAAAAATTTAAAAAAAGTCTTGTTCACCATTTGGTTGTATTAAAAGACCTTCTAAGGCAGGGGTAGGCAACCAGCAGCTTCAGACCCACGTACAGGTTTTTAGCGCCCTCTCCAGTGGCTCACTGTGGTTTTAAAAAATCATGTGAAAATAAAAACAGTTGTGTTGTTTTTTTTTTATTTTAAAATTTCCGTCCATCATTGTTGTAGGCCTAAAGAAATTCCTACATTTTCCAGTTGTAAAAATTTGTAGCCTATACATCAAAGTAAAAAAAATATATATATATATATATATTCAACATTTCGTCGGCTACGTCTGTGACCTGGCGCCTTGTCTCTAAATTTTTCTCAACAGTAAAAGCATTGGCTAATCTTGAGTTTCCATAGCTAGGCTAGCTTTGGATTCTAAATAAAAAAAAAAAGTAAAACACTTTCAGTAAAGTAAAAACAATTTTTTTTTTTTTTTTTTTTTTTTTGGTCAAAAATATCTTTTTTGATAATAAATGTTACCGACCCCTCGTCTAAGGACTCTGATTTTCAGTTTTTTTCTGTTACGTACATTTGATTTAATGGTTTTAAACTTGTTTTCATTTAGCAAAAATTAGCATTATCACTGTTAACCATAGCTGTAACCAAGCTAGCAGCTAGCATTAGGGCTATCTCCAGCCTCTCGTCCAAACATGGTCATTTCTGGCACCAAAAATTCAAGATGGCGACAGCCAAGGTGCCAAACTTGAGTTTTTGAAAACACACAGCTGTTGAAGATGTATGCTGAAACAGAAGTGGTTGTCATGTGACCATATCAGACGCATGATGCCTTGTTTTTGTTGTCTTGTAGTTTTTCCATGCTGTAAATCGGTTCATTTCTTTTGCATGTCAGTGTCATGCATAGGAAGGTACTGACAATTTAATTCTTATTTTAGCTTTAACCAATGCACAACACTCTACAGATGAGGATGTTTTGTGGTTTTATGTTTGCATTTCAGAGGTGCTGCTTTGTAAAAATACTGAAGGTCGCTCTACACTGAGGACATTTAAATCCTTGTTATTTTCATAATGTATCAATGGAGTTCTGAATGGGGATATTTTCATTCAAAATTTAATCTAAAATGTGGCCTAATCGTCCATAAGGCATGATAAAAATGTTGAATTTATCCACACACATGCCCCTCAAATATAAAACCTGATCTTTTTTGAAGTGCTGACTTTTCATTTTCGCAGCACTCACAGAAAATGACTGCTCTCTGAACTCTCCACCCTCCCCAGCAGCCACAGCGTGTTGCTGCCTGAATGCACACAGTGATTGAATATTCAATATAAAGCAGATTTATCATATACATGCTGTATGAGTCATGTACAGTCTGTCTCTGCTGTCCGGCCTCCTTGTACCATCACTGTTATAGTCACCAGTGTCTCCGCTCCTTCTTGTTCACTGAGACAAATTCATGTACGCTAAATGTAGAAAAGCTTTTCTCGCACTCACTTTATATTCATTCGGTTAACTTACGGGTTGCTGGAGAGGAGTTAAGCGTCGATACGGCTTCAATCAGACCCACATGAATTCCAGGGAGCACCCAGGCAAGGTCTGTGCCTCCCAAACAGATTTTAGCGTTGCTGTTATTGAGTGAAGGGTTGTAATTAAAGGCAGGTTCACGTCGATGAATGTGGGTTATTTAGCTCAAAAGATAATTTCTGGTGATGCTTTCCATAATCCTTAAAATACACAAGGAAGCCCTGCTCCTGAGGAGAGAAATATAAATTAATGGAAAGGCTAATGGACATGTTGATGGCATTTCGGTAAACCTAATAAGAATTGATTCTTGGTTGTGAGAACATTTTCATTCCTCAAACCTCCCCCGTGCTTTACATGTGTAATGAACCTGCCTGAGCATTGATCAAAAACAAAAATTGGAGGAGTAAATCTGCTTAAAAAGCCCCGACTCCCCCCTCGTCTGCCTGGGCTTTGTCCTGGCAGAGGCTGGCCAGCACTTACAGAGGTGCTATATGTCTCTTAAATGACTAAATTGCCTTCTGGCCCCCGTGCTTTTTCCCCCCACGATGGTTTGCGGGCATTAGTCAAAAGTTTTTCCCGCAAATATTTAATCCTTGCCGTGACTGACAATGTTGTCAGACCTCCGGACGGGTTTTACGCCGTTATTACAAGCGCTCCTCCGTCCGTGGCACTTTGGATTATTCAAGATTATGTTGTAATCCCTTTAATCCTCATTGCATTAAGATTTCAGTCAAAATACGGCAACAGTAAAGTAGCACTCAGAAGCAATGAGGTCTTAAGCAGGCGTCATGATTGGGCAGCCGCCTTCATTTCCTCCCTTCTTCTCTTTATTTATTCTCCGGTCTCTCTACATTGTCAATAAGCTGAGCAACAGATATGTATTTGCTTTTCAGAAGCCACAATGATTTATTCCAGGCACTGAAACCCATCTCCAGTCACTGCAGAGGAAAACACATATTTACCAGCTCGCAGTGTCAAGGCGAGGCAAAGACAAACTGAGGGCGGGGTGCGTTCACAAGCACACTGAGCATCCGACTTTCCTCCAGCCCGTATCTGGGAACTTTTCTGATGAAATATTTGTCTCCGGCGGCGCGTCCTGCGGTTACTGTTCAACTATTTTTCCCCCAACTGATGTTCTCCCGCTGCTCTATACAGCCCTTATCTCTCCTCGCTTGACTTCCCGCCATGCCAGAGAGCTTCCAACAGACTCCTCTGTCTGCGTCTTGAAGCTACATGAATAAAACAACCTCCAGCTTTGAAACTATGGCTCTTCTCTGCCATGTGTCTTTATGTATCTCTTAGAAAAAACAAATCGGCATTGTGCAGCAGCGTGAGTCCTGACAAGATGCAAATCCATTGAAATGTAGCTGGTTTGGGAATGAGCTGAAGCCACTTTATTTACAACTCTCAGTGAAAGCATGTGGTTCCTGATGGAATATTCAACAGAGGCCTGATCAGGAGGGTGAGGTTTGGGTCGACCCCCTCTGTCACCTCCGGGTGTCTTAGATAAATATTACAGGACTTTTGATTAATGTCACTCGTCTAAGTTTGTTTAAGAGTAAACTTTGAATCACCAGTTGGATGATGTAAGTCGTTTCTCAGCTCACACTGGAAACACCTTTCTTTTACCTTCCACCTCTTTGTGGGTTTTAGGGTCTGAAGTTTTTACTCCTCTGCGCTGGCGACAGCTGTGGGCATTATATTTCTGGGTTGTCCATCCCATTCTCATGAACGCGATATCCGAAGTGCAGCTTTAAAGAATTGCCTGAAATTTGGATTTTTGGTGGTCAAAGGTCAAGGCCATTCTGGATCCATGTTCGTCCTAGTCTTGTGAAAGCGGTATCTTAAGAATGCCTAAAAGGAATTTCCTCACGTTTGGCACAAATGTCCACTTGGACTCAACAATGACCTGATTAGGTTTCGATGGTCAGATGTCAAGGTCACTTTGGACCAATGTCTATTCACTTCTCATGAACACAATATCTTTAAATTTGGAAATTTCTCTAAATTTGGCACAAACGTCTGCTTGGACTCAAGGTTGAACTGAATAGATTTCAGTGGTCAAAGGTCACTTTGGTCCCCCACCCATTTCCGTTTTCATCTGAGGGAATGATTTGGGGGAATTTCTTCAGATTTGGCACAAACATCTAATTGGACTCAAGGATGAACTGATTAGATTTTGGTGGTCAAAGATCAAGGTCACTTTGACCCCATGTATATTTCATTCTCATCTGAGGAAATGATTTGAAGGACTTTCGTCAAATTTGGCACAAACGTTCACTTTGACTCATCGGTGGACTAATTCAGTTTTGGTGGTTCAACTTTGAGGTCACTTTGGAACCATGTCCATTCTGTTCTCATTAACACAATATCTGAGGAAATAATTTGGAAGAATTTCTTCAAATTTGGCACAAATGTCCACTTGGACTCAACAATAAACTGTTTAGGTTTTGATGGTCAGATGTCAAGGTCACTTTGGACCAATGTGTATTCACTTCTCATGAACATAAAATCTGAGGAAATTACTTTCAATTTGGCACAAACGCCTGCTTGGACTCAAGGATGAACTGATTAGATTTCAGTGGTCAAAGGTCAAGGTCACTTTGGTCCCATATCCATTCCATTCTCATCTGAGGGAATGATTTGATTTGGCACAAACATCTAATTGGACTGAAGGATGAATTGATTAGATTTTGGTGGTTAAAGATCAAGGTCACTTTGGACCCACATCCATTCTGTTGTCATGAACATGATATCTCAGGGATTGTCTTGAGGGAATTCCTTCCAATTTGGCACAAATGTCCACTTGGACTCAACAATAGACTTAATTAGGTTTTGGTGTTCAAACGTCAAGGTTAGTGTCGACCCACATCCATTCAGTTTTCATGAACGCAATATCTGAGGGAATGATTTGAGGTATTTTTTTCTTCAAATTCGGCACAAACGTCCACTTGGACTCAGGATTGAACTGATTTGATTTTGGTGGCTAAACTTTGACTCATCAGTGAACTAATTCAGTTTTGGTGGTTAAACTTCAGGTCACTTTGGTCCCATTTCCATTCTCATGAACACGATATCCGAAGTGCAGCTTTAAAGAATTTCCTGAAATTTGGATTTTGATGGTCAAAGGTCAAGGTCATTCTGGCTTGGTGGGTAGAGCGGGCACCCCATGTGCGGGGCTGTTGCCACGGCGGCCCGGGTTCAGGTCCAGCCTGTGGTCCTTTGCTGCATGTCGTCCCTCTCTCTCTCTCTCTCCTTTAACTGCTTGCCTGTCCTGTCCATTAAAGGCGAAATGCCACAAAAAATATCTTTTAAAAAAAAAAAAAAAAGGTCAAGGTCATTCTGGATCCATGTTCGTCCTGATCTTGTGGAAGTGGTATCATAAGAATGCCCTGGGGGAGTTTCCTCAAATTTGGCACAAACGTCCACTTGGACTCAACAATGGACTAATTAGGTTCTGGTGGTCAAAGGTCAAGGTCACTTTGGTCCCATGTCCATTCTCATGAACACGATATTCGAAGTGCAGCTTTAAAGAATTTCCTGAAATTTGGATTTTGATGGTCAAAGGTCAAGCTCATTCTGGATCGATGTTGTTCCTGGTCTTGTGGAAGGGGTATCTTATGAATGTCCTGGGGGAGTTTCCCCAAATTTGGCACAAACGTCCACTTGGACTCAACAATAGACTTATTAGGTTTTGGTGGTCAGACATCAAGGTCAGTGTGGACCCACGTCCATTCAGTTTTCATGAACGCAATATCTGAGGGAATGATTTGAGGGAATTTCTTCAAATCTGGCACAAACGTCTACTTGGACTTGGGATTGAACTCATTTGATTTTGGTGGTTAAATATCAAGGTCACAGTGGACCCACGTCCATTCTGTTATCATAAATGTGATATCTCAGGGATTGTCTTGAGGGAAGGCTGGGTGCTTGCTAGTTAGCTGCTACTTGCTAGTTCGCTTGTGATAATGAGAATGTTGCAGGAAGTTTGAAAAACTTTGAGGACATGCCGAGATCAAGAAGCAAACACCAGCCTTCCAGGTGAAAGCCGGTGGTTGTTGGTTCCACCCGCCACCCCTTCCACCTGCCCCAGTCGAACTTCCGGTGTCTTAATTTTTGTTGCTGCGTTTCCCCTTGGCACCACCTGGCGATGTTAAACATTAACAGCAACTGGCCGGGTATCATGCTGATGTCAAATAACAGCTTTTATTCGTCAATGTCCAACACCGGAAGTCTTTTAAGCGCCGATTTTCAACAACTTCGGAGTGAGACCAGGTTGGATTAGTCCAGGCATGAAATGGAAAAATATTCCTGTATTTACAGTTTCAGTCTTAATTTGGGGGCCAGGCATATACCGATATAACATCTTGACTTGAGGTCCACTTAATGGCCTCTTCGTCTTCATCAGCAGCTGGAGAGAAAGCTCCAGCAAAACCTAGTGAGCAACTTTTTTTCCCCCCCCCAAACTGCTTTTTTGAAGCTCAAGACTAAACTTTAATACTTTTCCTAGTCACCACTGGAAATTCGTGTTGCACCAGCAAGCTGAATCAAAACTGTATTTCATTAACTTTATTATAAATTCCAGCCAAAATCCCAAAGTTTCCACGGAAACCAAACACACACATGGTCGAACTGGAGTAAACATGCGGAGAGGAGAGCAAGAAATCGGTTGTATTTCCATAAGATGGAGTGTGCCACAGATTCATCTAAGAGCAGAGAATTTCAAATTTGGAAAAATGTCAAATCTACCTTTGAGGTTATTTGGCTGTGAGGAGAAATGTAAAAGAAATCAAAGGATTAAAGTCCGAAATTTAGCAACTACCACGCGTTGAAGGAAATTTGATCTTACAAACTGGCACCAATTAGTCAACTAAGAATTGACGCTTATTTAGAAGCAAGAAAGTTAATAAAAGCGACTCCATTGTGTTTTAAAAAGACAGTATTGAAGACTGTTACAGGACAAGATGTTTAACTTGAGCACTAAATGAAATTAAAGCAAGATTTTAATTTAGAATTTGAAGATTAAAAGATAGAGTGCACACAAAGGTCACATTGTTCTGTCTTCCTCACTTGCCGAACGCTTGCCTCAACCAGCTCCTCAGCTTCTGATGCATGGACGGCAACTACAGAAAGAAGTTTCTTATCTGTGCTGACATGTTTTCACCGGTATAGCAGAGCTTCAAGGCCCGAGAAAAAGAGACTGATCAGGTCTGAGGGAGATTTTTAACAGCATCATACTTAATGTGATCCCTGACGCTCCACTGATCCTTACCCACCACAAAAAGAGCCCACTTCTGCCTCCTGGAGATGTTCTGTGTTTTTCCTTCCCTTTTGCTTGATCTGGAAGACAATTTTGCCGCTTTGTTTTCCGTTGGTAGAAACGCTTCGAGGTGAAAGGAGGAGCGGGTACTTGTCGGTGCTGCGGCTTTCGACTTCAAACCCTATAAGATCTCTAACACGCCTCAGAGTCAAACTTCAATCTGGCAGCGAGTGGCTGAGAGAAGACAAGCAGGATGATCCTGAGTGGAGCAGATCTTGTTCTTGGTGCTACGGGCCAGCCGTGTGTCTGTGTGTGTTCGTGTTGGTGAGTTTGCATCGACTGGATGCTGCGCTGAGGTTAGCGGGAGGGTCGGCAGCCTGCGGGCAGCAGCTTGGCGGCACGTTGCAGAGAAGCAGAACAACCTTGTCTCCTATAAAATGCTTTTATATACTGCTAATCTGCTTTGCCAAATATGATTTGGAAGGAACATAATTGCTTCCTGGACAACTTTCTCCCAATACAAGTGTGACGTTCTTGTACTGGAGCCCAGTCGCCAGAAAAAAATGTTGGCATTGTACAATTCTGCAAACCACAAGTGCATTACATTTGCATGTTTCATGGGGATTATATCAGCGTTTATAAACTGATGTAACATATGAGCTGATTGTGTCATGTGGTGTCAATCTGCAGACCACCATTCAAGACCAATTAACAGCAAGTCATTGCTGTGTTTTGAGCAACTTCTTAGGGACCCAACATGGGTGTTTTTTAGGGACCTGACGCTGTTTTCCTGCAGCTTTCTAGCTTTCAAATGTTTATTAAGGAGGCATTGCTACGTTTTCTTCTGCGCTTTATCCCTCAAATGTGGATGTTTTTTTTGCGACCCGTGGGTGTTTTTTCCAGCGGCATTTTAGTCCCCACACATTTGCGTTTCTTCTTTCCAGTTGCAGTTTATTGAGCAGGTTTAGTGTCACGAAATGCAATTATTTTTTAAAGAGACATCTCTGCGTTTCCTGCCAGGATAGTGTTATGAAAAGCTTTTTTTTTTTTTTTTTTAATGAGATGTTGCTGCATTTCCAGCAGCTATTAGCCCCGAAACATGGACATGTAGTGATCTATGGCTGCATTTCCAGCAGCTTTTTAGTCCCCAAACATTGTTTTTTTTTTTTTTTAAGGGATCTGTCGCTTTTTTTCCAGTGGGGACAGTGCCACAAAAAGCAATTGTTTCTTACTGAGAAATCACTGCATTTCCAGTAGTATTTTGGTTGTTTAGTGGCCCCTAGCTGTTTTTCCAGCAGCTTTTTACTCCCCACACATTGGTGTTTTTAGCTATCAGTCACTGTTTTTCCGGCGGGGATAGTGCCACAAAAAGCACTTGTTTATTGCCGAGATATCACTGCATTTCTTGCTTGGATAATGCATGAAAAGCTGTTGTTTTTTAACAAGACATTGCTGTGTTTCCAGCAACATTTTGGCCCCCAAACATGGATGTCATTTATTGACCCATGGCTGTTTTTCCAGCAGCTTTTTACTCCCCACACATTGGTGTTTTTTAGCTGCCAGTCACTGTTTTTCCAGCGGGGATAGTGCCATAAAAAGCAGTTGTTTTTTTACAGAGATGTCACTGCATTTCCTGCTGGGATAGTGTCACGAAAAGCTGTTGTTTTTCAAGGAGACATTGCTGTGTTTCCAGCTGCATTTTATCCATCAAACATGGTTGTGGTTTATTGACCCACGGCTGTTTTTCCAGCAGCTCTTTACTCCCCACATATCAGTGTTTTTTTTAGCTAACAGTCAATGTTTTTCTGCCGGGGATAGTGCCACAAAAAGCAGTTGTTTATTAGATATCAGTGCATTTCTTGCTTGGATAGTGCATGAAAAGCTGTTGCTTTTTAACGAGACATTGCTGTGTTTCCAGAAGCATTTTATCCATCAAACATGGATGTCATTTAGTGACCCACGGCTGTTTTTCCAGCAGCTTTTTACTACGCCCACATTGGTGTTTTTTAGCCACCAGTCACTGTTTTTCCAGCGGGGATAGTGCCACAAAAAGCACTTTTTTTTTTTTCCGAGATGCCACTGCATTTCCTGCTGTGATAGTGCTTGAAAAGCTGTTGTTTTTAAACAAAACATCACTGTGTTTCCAGAAGCATTTTGGCCCCCAAACATGGATGTCATATAGTGACCCATGGCTGTTTTTCTAGCAGCTTTTTACTCCCCACACATTGGTGTTCTTTTAGTGACCAGTTGCTGTTTTTACAGCAGAGATAATGCCTCAAAAGGCTGTTGTTTTTTAAGGATACATTGCTGTATTTCCAGTGGCATTTTAGCCCCTGACGTGGATGTCATGTAGCGACCCATGGCTGTTTTTTTTCAGCAGCTTGTTACTCCCCAAGATTATTATCTGTTTTTATGACCAGTTGCTGTTTTTCCAGCGGGTTTAGTGGCATGAAAATCAATTATTTCACAAGACATTACTGTGCTTCCTGCTGGGATAGTACCAAGGAAAGCAGAGAGGGTTCCCTGTAAGATGCACCTGAGTTGAATATGCCAGTCCTCCAGGATTTTGTGGGCCTTATTAGGGATTGTTCAGCCTATTCAGTAGCTTGATGAAATTGCAGCAGCAAGTGAAACCTCTTTTGTATAATTCATTATTTATATTTAACTGAAGGCAAGTTTTTCAAGTGAGAATGAAACGGCATGTCCTGAGTGTTCAGAGTAACATTTTATTCAAGAGTTTTTATTCTTCAACTCTTTTTCCTCTCTCCATCTTTCTTCTTCTTTCTTTAGTCCTTCTTTCTTTATAACACATGCGCACACACATAGTTCGTCACGCAAACAGGCATGCACGCCTGTGCTACGAGCGTTTTGGAGACGGGAAATTGGCACGGCAGATGGTGAGGTGGAGGCCTGATTGTAGAAATTGTCTAATAGTTTCTGGCATACACCATTTCTGGCTTTTGTCCGTACGTACATTTTTAGTATGGACCTCTGTTGTGGTGATTTGCTTCATCTGTCGCCTTTCAGTCATTCCAGAGGTGTGTTTTGCGTTCGAAAGGTTTCTGTAGATCGATGACTTTTGTTGATGCGGTGCAAAACCACTTATGTTCTTGCAGAACATCGGGTAATTGCATCGCACGTTCTTCAGCAGAACTTTTTGTTTTGCGCAAGTTTGCATCTCCACAGCTGGATACAAGGACATGAGTTTGGTGACTCGCAGGATCTATGACGTGTGGTTGAATTTGTGCAAAAGTTGCGATGATTGGACAAAACTGTAAGGGCTGAATTTTGCTGAATTAGCTTGACCCTCGCAATAGGAGCTTTGACACTTGTGTTTTAATCTGTCTCTTCCATGTCCCTTGAATTTGTGGTGGTGTAATATTAAATCACTGCGACTCTTTAAAAAGTTAGAATGTCTTGTCTGTGTATTCATAATTTTCGGACAGTAGGTGCCTCGTTTTTCCTCCAACCTCTCCCTTATATATAAACCAGGCTGCTTCCAACTTAAAACTGCATCTGCAGTGTAACACCGTCTCATTGTTTTGCTTTGTAAAATGTATACTTTAGCTGTAGTTATGCAATGACAGTAACACTGCAGGGCTGAGGGATTTGAGCCACCCACACTGAAACCAACGGCACTCTGGGAACTCTGAGGCTCTTTGGTAGATGCCCCAAAGTTTTCGGTGAACCACCTCTTCTCTCTTGTGGCCTTTTGACTTTGCAAAACAGATAGAACGTCAAGAGTGGACTCCATGGCAGGATGTCTGACTGGCTCACTGTAGTGTGTGTGGGGGGTGAAAGTAGGTTACAGTTTGCTTTTAGGACATGTAGCTAACCCCCTGACCCTGGCTTGGATCCCGCTCCCACACCCCTTCAGCAGCAACAAACACACACTTCACCCTGACGGTCGAGGCCTCCGGGACTTGGCTACCGGTGTCAAAGTGCACGGGCAGCCCGGAGAAGCTTTCACATAGTGGCAACACTCAAACAGCCGCCCGTCCCACCTCAGAGACACACAAGTCACTCTGGAAATGTCCCCACGATTACGCTCAAGGGTTAAACTGACATGAAGACGATCACGGAGTGTGTTTGTCCCCCATGTGTCCAACTGTATACAGTTGCAGCTTCCATTTCATACTGCGTTGTGCCAGCTTTGTTAAAGTCCTGCCTCATGTTCCTCTGTCATCACATTAAAACTTCTTCATCTTTCTTTTTCAGTTCAGCCAGGCTGCTGCCTGCGAGCTCTGAGAGCTGAGGACAGTTTCAACTTTTTCATATATTGTTGGCTGTGCAGAGATGGTGCATAGAGGCTTGCAGCCATGTCGATGCAAAAGTGATTTAAGTTAATAATTTCTAGAAATGTTTTGGAGCAAGTCGATTTCTATTGGAGAGGAAATGATGTTTTTAAGAGTCAAATTTAAGCTGAAAAGATTTGTTGAGCTGTTAATGTGTTATTAGTCAGTACATCTCAATCAACCTGCTGCTGGTCCCCACTGCGGCTGCACCCATCAACCGAACAACAGCTCAAACTTTGCATTTTCTCCTGAGACATTATCTTGTATGAGCAGATGTGAAAAGACTCATTATTTTTATCCTTCTCTGCAAGTTTTGAAAGCAGCTCTTTGTAGTAGTTGTATTGTCTCTTTGTAGTAGTTCTGTGAGTCTTTGGTTGTTGTTTTTTTGTCGCCATGTAGTAGTTTTGTGTCTCTGTAGTAGTTTGATATCTCTGTAGTGGTTCTGCGAGTCTTTGCAGTTGTTTTATGTCTCTTTGTAGTTGTTTTAAGTCTCTTTGTAGCAATTCTGTGAGTCTTTGTGGTTGTCTTATGTATCTTTGTAGTGGCTCTGTGAATCTTTGGTTGTTTTTTTGTCTCCATGTAGTAGTTTGATATCTCTGTAGTGGTTCTGCGAGTCTTTGCAGTTGTTTTATATCTCTTTGTAGCAGTTCTGTGAGTCTTTGTGGTTGTCTTATGTATCTTTGTAGTTGCTCTGTGACTCTTTGTGGTTGTTTTAAGTCTCTTTGTAGTGGTGTTGTGTATTTGGATTTGTTTTATATCTCTTTGTAGTTGTTCTATGAATCTTTGTGGGGTTTTTTTGTTTTTGTGTCTCTTTGTAGTAGTTTTGTGTCTCTTTGTAGTGGTTTTGTGTCTCTTTGTGGTTGTTTTATGTCACTTTTTAGTGGCTCTGTGAATCTTTGGTTGTTTTTTTGTCTCCATGTAGTAGTTTGATATCTCTGTAGTGGTTCTGCAAGTCTTTGCAGTTGTTTTATATCTCTTTGTAGCAGTTCTGTGAGTCTTTGTGGTTGTCTTATGTGTCTTTGTAGTTGCTCTGTGACTCTTTGTGGTTGTTTTAAGTCTCTTTGTAGTGGTGTTGTGTCTTTGGATTTGTTTTATATCTCTTTGTAGTTGTTCTGTGAATCTTTGTGGGGTTTTTTTTTGTTTTTGTGTCTCTTTGTAGTAGTTTTGTGTCTCTTTGTAGTGGTTTTGTGTCTCTTTGTGGTTGTTTTATGTCACTTTTTAGTGGCTCTGTGAATCTTTGGTTGTTTTTTTGTCTCCATGTAGTAGTTTGATATCTCTGTAGTGGTTCTGCGAGTCTTTGCAGTTGTTTTATGTCTCTTTGTAGCAATTCTGTGAGTCTTTGTGGTTGTCTTATGTATCTTTGTAGTGGCTCTGTGAATCTTTGTGGTTGTTTTAAGTCTCTTTGTAGTGGTGTTGTGTCTTTGAATTTGTTTTATGACTTTTTGTAGTGGTTCTGTGAATCTTTGTTTTTTTTTTTTGTTTTTGTGTCTCTTTGTAGTAGTTTTGTGTCTCTTTGTGGTTGTTTTATGTCTCTTTGCAGTGGTGTTGTGTCTTTGCAGTTGTTTTAAGTCTCTTTGTAGCAATTCTGTGAGTCTTTGTGGTTGTCTTATGTATCTCTGTAGTGGCTCTGTGAATCTTTGTGGTTGTTTGTTTTGTTTTTATGTCTGTTTGTAGTAGTTTTGTGTCTTTTTGCAGTTGTTTTATGTCTCTGTGGTGGTTCTGTGAGTCTTTGTGGTTGTTTTTTTGTTTTTATGTCTCTTTGTAGTAGTTTTGTGTCTCTTTGTGGTTGTTTTATTTCTCTTTGTAGTGGTGTTGTATCTTTGGATTTGTTTTATGTCTCTTTGTGGTGGTTCTGTGAATCTTTGTGGTTGTTTTTTTGTTTTTATGTCTCTTTGTAGTAGTTTTGTGTCTCTTTGTGGTTGTTTTATTTCTCTTTGTAGTGGTGTTGTATCTTTGGATTTGTTTTATGTCTCTTTGTGGTGGTTCTGTGAATCTTTGTGGTTGTTTTTTTGTTTTTATGTCTCTTTGTAGTAGTTTTGTGTCTTTTTGTGGTTGTTTTATGTCTCTTCTTAGTGGTTCTGTGAATGCTAGAAAATACTTTTAAAATGTTGATTTGCCTCTAGACCCCTCGGGTCATCTTGGATCTTTACTCAGTGTTGACAGGCCATTCAAAACCGAGAAAGGTGAAGCAGCTTTAAGTTTCCATGCTCCCCACCTGTGGGACAAACTCCCTGAATTTGAAACACAACATGTTGATTTGACATATGACATGTTGCAGGTGAGGGTCAGGGGGGGCAATCAGACTTTGGGCCCCTGGGCCTGTAGGGCCCGTTCAGTCATTTTTTCATTATCACTGATGCATTACTAATAGACAATACATAAATAAAAAATAAATATCTGCAGATTAAAGAAAGTGATGTTTTTGGAACGCCACAGGAAACAATATTGTTTTTAAATGAGTTAACAGCGTTAGCAGACCTCATGTATTCAGGTGGCCTGTCCCATTTTTGTGAGTGTGAATTTCTTAGAATTTGGCACAAACATCCCCTTGGACTCAGCGATGAACTGATACTTTAGATAATGTGTTAATTGATATTTCTACTGTGTGATCTGTGTGAGTGCAGGAGCTGCAACTTTTATTTAATAGTCGCATCATGTATCAGTCCTTCAGTATGATCTGTGCACTCACTATAGCAGGTTGTGTCTTGGTAGCTTTCAGTGCTTTAAAATGGTCTAATCTGATTTATTTGAGGAGTTATCTCCTGGGGAGTGGAGCAAGAGTTCAGCAGCAGTGCACTAAGTTTGGACTAAAGGTGAGACGGAGCTCTGTCTGCATGTGCGAGCTCTGCAGCGCCGTCAGTGTTTCTTAAGCCGGCATCTGGAGAGCTTTCCAGGGAGCACTTGCATGAAATGGGTGAGATGTTCCCGCCAGCACGCTCGTGTTTCTTTTCCAGTTTATACGAGTCACAGTATACACATGCCATAACACAGAAATATTTTGTCAATAGGCATATACAAAGCACTCTTTGGGCCACAGGAGAGCCATGAGAGAGTGTCCAATGTTTTTAAGAGGTCGATTCTGTGTTAAAAACAATGGGCAGTAAAAAAATCCCCTCGCCGGAGGAAAATAGCCACTTTCACCGCGGCTCCCAGGATGAGTGTTTACACATGCTCAGCTGGATCCGCCGGACCCCACCTCGCTGCCGACCTGCGCCGCCGTACAAATAAACAGGAAGGCCACAGGCACTTGGATGAAGGCCACGCTCATAATTCACCAAAAGCAGTATATTTTACAGAGGGCCGGGGCGCTTTGGTGTGGCTCCAGCAAAAGGAATAAACTGTTAATCCATAAAAAGGCACGCTGGTTATGCGATACAGCACTTAGGTGCCATCTGAAAGCTCCATATCCTTTTAGCACTGGCCCTCTGTGAGCAGCGCCAGTTGATTTGGATGGAAGCTAAAAGAGAACTGTTAACAATAGGGATCGTATAACATGGATGTTATGGTTGTTTGTTAGAAGCATATTTATGTGGAGGGGGAGCGCTGCAGTTATGAAAGAAGCCGGACACTTTATTGCCGGGTTCAGAAAACGCATGAATGTAAAAATGTCCAAAACAGCTGGCAGCTCAATGAAAGTTCTCTCCACAAAATTGCTATTTCCATCAACTGCTGACTGTTGCCACATGTAATTTTGCACGGCGCTGAAATCTGACACCTCTGGAAGAAGCTCTGATTGACAGAAAGTGTTTATCTCGTTAGTGCAAAACAATAGCAGGAAATTGCCTCTAAAGCCGCCGTTTCCAGACGCTTCAAGTTGTCTCCGAGCTGAGTGACTTCTCCTCTTTTCTTCGCTTGAGAAGCCGAAGCGCGCCACAAAAGAGAAAACCCGTCCAGATCTCCTCCGCTACACTTAGACAAACGTAGCGAACATGAAAAGCAATCTTCAAAAGCTATCTTTATCCCTCTGCAGTTTGAAGTGCTGAAATTAAAGTTGCATATGGATGCCATCGAGACGCGAGCCACTCGGGGAGATTAACGACAACGCGAGGCATCTGTGCATTCCTAAACCATGTGTGTCCTGGTCGTATCCACACACAGCTGACAGCGACCGGGGCCCGACACATCCACACAGATCAGGCCGTGATAATCTGAAATTGCCTCTTTTCAAAGATCTCTAAGTCCAGAGAGGGTTACAGCAGAGAGGCACAGCGGCGGCGTCATGTGGTCAGTGTTACATGGAAGCTCTCTGAATTATCCTGCCACTCAGCATCAGAGGAAACTTACTGAACAAAGTAAAAACACATCAGGATGAATCTCACAAATCACTTTGATGAAATACCACTCTGCTTAATGGCGTTAAAATATAATTTATTGAAGCTTTATTGATTAGTTTTAACCTTTAATGGGTTGAGTTAATGTTATAATGTAATATTATTTCAACTAAAGCATCCGACAGACTGTGAGATTTAGCAACCTTTAAGTTTAGTGGGTACGACATCATGTGTGCAGACTGTATGATGTGCGCAAGGATGCTGCACGAGGTATTACTTCTCCTAATGTGAAAATCAACATAGATGGTCACATTTATAACATTAGTAAAACTATAATTGTCTTTATGAAATGTCCAAAAAATGTTAAAAAAAGATCTCAGAAAAATGTAAATAAACTGACCAAGAAATGTTAATAAAATGTCCCAAAAAATATTGATAAAATGTTCAAAAATATGTTGATAAAATGTCCCAAAAAAATTAATAAATTGTCCCAAAAAATGTTAATAAAATGCCCAAACAATATTGATAAAATGTTCAAAAATATGTTGATAAAATGTCCCAAAAAAATTAATAAATTGTCCCAGAAAATTTTAATAAAATGCCCAAAAAATATTGATAAAATGTTTGCAAATGTGTTGATAAAATATCCAAAAACAAATAAATAAACTGCCCAAAAAATATTGATAAAATGTATGTAAATATGTTGATAAAATGTCCAAAAAATATTAATAAATTGTCCCAAAACATTTTAATAAACTGCCCAAAACATATTGATAAAATGTATGTAAATATGTTGATAAAATGTCCAAAAAATATTAATAAATTGTCCCAAAACATTTTAATAAACTGCCCAAAACATATTGATAAAATGTATGTAAATATGTTGATAAAATGTCCAAAAAATTTTAATAAATTGTCCCAAAAAATTTTAATAAACTGCCCAAAACATATTGATAAAATGTATGTAAATATGTTGATAAAATGTCCAAAAAATATTAATAAATTGGCCCAAAAAATTTTAATAAACTGCCCAAAACATATTGATAAAATGTATGTAAATATGTTGATAAAATGTCCAAAAAATTTTAATAAATTGGCCCAAAAAATTTTTAATAAAATGCCCAAAAAATATTGATAAAATGTTTGCAAATGTGTTGATAAAATATCCAAAAACAAATTAATAAATTGTCCCAAAAAATGTTAATAAACTGCCCAAAAAATATTGATAAAATGTATGTAAATATGTTGATAAAATGTCCAAAAAATATTAATAAATTGGCCCAAAAGATGTTAATAAAATGCCCCAGAAATATTAATAAAATGTTTGAAAATACATTGATAAAATGTCCCAAAAATATCAATAAATTGTCCCAAAAAATGTAAATAAAATGCCCAAAAATATTGATAAAATGTTCAAAAATATGTTGATAAAATGTCCAAAAAATAATAACTGTCTCAAAAAATGTTAATAAATGCCCCAAAAAGTTTAATAAAATGTCCGAAAATACGTTGATAAATTGTCCCAAAAAATGTAAATATAATGCCCAAAAAATAGTAATAAAATGTTCGAAAATGTGTTGATGAAATGTCGAAAAAATATTAATAAGTGTCCCAAAAAATGTTAATAAATGCCCTAAAAATATTAATAAAATGTTCAAAAATACATTGATGAAATGTCCCAAAAATATTAATAAGTTGTCCCAAAAATTGTTAATAAATGTTCGAAAATACGTTGATAAAATGTCCCAAAAATACGTTGATAAAATGTCCCATAAATTGTCCCAAAAAATGTTAAGAAAATGACCAGAAAATATTAATAAAATATTTGAAAATATGTTGAAAAAATGTCCAAAAAACATTAATAAATTTTACCATAAAAAAGTTTGAAAATGTCCAAGAAAAAGGTTGATAAAATTTCCTAAAAAATGTTAATAAAAGGTCCAAAAAACTATGATCAAATGTCTGAACAGTATTGTTAAAGTGTCTTACAATAGCCTTAAGTTTTGTGGGCACTATAAACTGCGGTGTGTGTGTGTGTGTGTTAGCTGACAGGAGTGGCACCTGGTGTGGTCTTCTGCTGCTGTAGCCCATCTGCTTCAAGGTTGGACAAGGTGTTGTTGCTTCAGAGATGCTCTTCTGCACACCTTGGTTGGAACCAGTGCTTATTTGACTTCCTGTTGCCTTTCTATCATCTTGAACCAGTCTGGCTATTCATTCCTTTATTTACTGTGTCTTATCAGAGCGTGGTACCAAATGTTCTGAGCCATGAATCAGCAGCTGAAGGTGCATGCTGGGATACATCAGGCCATCAGGACACACCGGCCGGGCAGGAAATATTTCACAATTAAATATACAGCACGATGGGGGGAAAGGGCTTACAAAATACACCTCTTTTGCAATATAAACAGGATTTTCATCTAAATTGTGTACACAGCCGCAATAGTTCAGCTGGAGAGTCTCAGGTCTTAGCTCACTAATATGGCAAACAGCATCAATGCGGATATCACTCACGCAGACCCCAAAGTAAATACAACCCGGCGATTCGTCCAAGGTAACAATTGAGGTTGTGTACGATATGATGGAATGCACAAAACCCCCCATTAAACGCTAGTTCAAATATTTATATTTCTTTTTGGTATAAATATAACAGAAAGTTTCACAGTTCTGGCATTGTTTGGAAGGGCAAGGAACCCACTCGCGTTATAAATGAGAGCTCGGTGACAGGTGGCGATGCAAAAATGAAGAGCGTCGGGGCCTGAAGGTAAACAGAGCGCTGTAACAATACAGCCTGATGTGTTTGGAAGCGGAGCAACGGACCGCAGCGACGCGGCAGTATATTTCACGAGACTGAGTCAGAGTTTTATTGCCTGGGTCAGGCTGTGAAGGAGAGGTCCACACGGCGAGGGAACGGCTCCTCTGTCCTGGATGGGTTTCACTGTTTCTCCCCCACATCGACACATTTAAACATTTCCAACTGGAGGAATGTGTGTGTGATCCTGTGAATACACACGTACAATCACAAACTCTGCAACTGGATCATTCTGCACTTTGATGTGCGACATGTACTGTTCACACCAGACACAGACTGTTCACTCTCACATTATCAGACAATGGCCCCCTGGGCTCATATATGCAAAGGGCCCCAACACCTCTCCTATAAGACCAAGACACTCAGACTTTGTGGTCATTTTGTGTCTCTTTGGGGTCATTTTATGTCTTCTTGAGAGCATTTTGTGCCTCTTTGGGGTCATTTTGTGTCTCTTTGGGGTCATTTTGTGTCTTCTTGAGAGCATTTTGTGTCTCTTTGGGGTCATTTTGTGTCTTCTTGAGAGCATTTTGTGCCTCTTTGGGGTCATTTTGTGCCTCTTTGGGGTCATGTAGTGTCTCTTTGGGGTCATGTTGTGTCTCTGAGGTCATTTTGTGCCTCTTTGGGGTCATTTTGTGTCTCTTGGGGTCATTTTGTGTCTCTTTAGAATCATTTTGTGTCACTTTGGGGTCATTTTGTGCCTCTTCGGGGTCATTTTGTGTCTCTTGGGGGTCATTTTGTGTCTCTGGGGTCATTTTGTGTCTCTTTGGGGTCATTTTGCGTCTCTTTGAGGTCATTTTGTGTCTCTGGGGTCATTTAGTGTCTCTTTGGGGTCATTTAGTCTCTTTGGAGTCATTTTGTGTCTCTTTGGGGTCATTTTGTGTCTCTTGGGAATCATTTTGTGTCTCTGGGGTCATTTTGTGTCTGTTTGGAGTCATTGTGTGTCTCTGGGGTCATTTTGTGTCTCTTTGAGGTCATTTTGTGTCTCTGAGGTCATTAAGTGTCTCTTTGGGGTCATTTTGTGTCTCTGGGGTCATTTTGTGTCTGTTTGGAGTCATTTTGTGTCTCTTTGAGGTCATTTTGTGTCTCTGAGGTCATTAAGTGTTTCTTTGGGGTCATTTTGTGTCTCTTTGAGGTCATTTTGTGCCTCTGGGGTCATTTTGTGTCTCTGAGGTCATTAAGTGTCTCTTTGGGGTCATTTTGTGCCTCTTTGGGGTCATTTAGTGTCTCTTTGGGGTCATTTTGTGTCTCTTTGGGGGCATTAAGTGTCTCTTTGGAGTCCTTTAGTGTCTCTTTGGAGTCATTTTGTGTCTCTTTGGAGTCATTTTGTGTTTCTGGGGTCATTTTGTGTCTCTTGAGGTTGTCATTTTGTGTCTCTGGGGTCATTTAGTGTCTCTTTGGAGTCATTTTATGTTTCTGAGGTCATTTAGTGTCTCTTTGGGGTTATTTAGTGTCTCTGAGGTCATTTAGTGCCTCTTTGGGGGCATTAAGTGTCTCTTTGGAGTCATTTTGTGTCTCTGGGGTCATTTTGTGTCTCTTTGAGGTCATTTTGTGTCTCTGGGGTCATTTTGTGTCTCTTTGGAGTCATTTTGTGTTTCTGAGGTCATTTAGTGTCTCTTTGGAGTCATTTTGTGTCTCTTTGGGGTCATTTTGTGTCTCTTTGGAGTCATTTTGTGTCTCTGAGGTCATTTGGTGCCTCTTTGGGGTCATTTAGTCTCTTTGGGGTCATTTTGTGTCTCTTTGGGGACATTTTGTGTCTCTTTGGGGTCATTTTGTGTCTCTTGGGAATCATTTTGTGTCTCTGGGGTCATTTTGTGTCTCTTTGAGGTCATTTTGTGTCTCTGAGGTCATTAAATGTCTCTTTGGGGTCATTTTGTGTCTCTTTGAGGTCATTTTGTGCCTCTGGGGTCATTTTGTGTCTCTTTGGAGTCATTGTGTGTCTCTGGGGTCATTTTGTGTCTCTTTGAGGTCATTTTGTGTCTCTGAGGTCATTAAGTGTCTCTTTGGAGTCATTTTGTGTCTCTTTGGGGTCATTTTGTGTCTCTTTGGAGTCATTTTGTGTCTCTGAGGTCATTTGGTGCCTCTTTGGGGTCATTTAGTCTCTTTGGGGTCATTTTGTGTCTCTTTGGGGACATTTTGTGTCTCTTTGGGGTCATTTTGTGTCTCTTGGGAATCATTTTGTGTCTCTGGGGTCATTTTGTGTCTCTTTGAGGTCATTTTGTGTCTCTGAGGTCATTAAATGTCTCTTTGGGGTCATTTTGTGTCTCTTTGAGGTCATTTTGTGCCTCTGGGGTCATTTTGTGTCTCTTTGGAGTCATTTTGTGTCTCTGAGGTCATTAAGTGTCTCTTTGGGGTCATTTAGTGTCTCTTTGGGGTCATTAAGTGTCTCTTTGGAGTCCTTTAGTGTTTCTTTGGGGTCATTTAGTGTCTCTTTGGAGTCATTTTGTGTCTCTGGGGTCATTTTGTTTCTCTTTGGAGTCATTTTGTGTCTCTGGGGTCATTTAGTGTCTCTGGGGTCATTAAGTATCTCTTTGGGGTCATTTTGTGCCTCTTTGGGGTCATTTAGTGTCTCTTTGGGGTCATTTTGTGTCTCTTTGGGGTCATTAAGTGTCTCTTTGGAGTCCTTTAGTGTCTCTTCGGGGTCATTTTGTGTCTCTTTGGAGTCATTTTGTGTCTCTGGGGTCATTAAGTGTCTCTTTGGAGTCCTTTAGTGTCTCTTCGGGGTCATTTTGTGTGTCTTTGGAGTCATTTTGTGTCTCTTTGGGGTCATTTTGTGTCTCTTTGGAGTCATTTTGTGTTTCTGGGGTCATTTTGTGCCTCTTTGGGGTCATTTTGTGTCTCTGAGGTCATTAAGTGTCTCTTGAGGTTGTCTTTTGTCTCTTTGAGTTCATATTGTGTCTCTTTTGTTGTTGTGTGTCTCCTGTAGGGCATTTAATGTCTCTCTGAGGTCATTTTGAGTCTTTTCCTGGTCCTGACATGTAACAGTAATTTGAGTGACGTTTTGCAGATGAAGGCCAGGGGCCCCTGGCACTTTCGGCCCCTGGGCCAGTGCATGGTCGGCCTGTTTAGTAATCTACCCACGTTTGCACATATAAACAGATACATTCCCAACACTAGTTTAAAGGGGATCTCTACAAACTTCGCCGATTCCTTAACTTATGTCTGAACCCAAACCCAGGTCCGAACCCTTAACCTTTAACTCAGGGATATTTAACTGGCTTTGCTCAGGGGCCACATTTGCAACAAAAGTTTCATAATTAATATTTAAATAACTACCTGGACCTGGGGTAATGCACTCTGTCACCCTATTTACAGTCAAAGTACAAAAAAATTCCAGTGTGATTTTATTGAAATTTTACTTTGGCCCGGAGACGGGATGAAGGCTGCCAACTTTACTAGTCTCCTGTCAGATAACAGTGAGATTACAGAGCCTGTTTGCAGATCAGTCATTGAATTCTTTTGTGCCTGCTCTTTAATTTAAGTTTGTGGCTGTTATCGGCCAATAAATTGGTGCATCTCTACTAATTGTTTGATTTTAGCAGAGGACGGTCTCAGTTTGCATTTACATTTATATCTCTTGGATATCTTCCTGCCTTCTGCCCTAAATCTGAGCCCCAAATCTTCTCCCTCTCCTCACCTTTCTGTTCCTGTGAAGCATTATGACCTTTAAAAACACATCACAATCAGATCCGCCGGAGCAAAACCACCTCAAATGAGCGCAGTCGAAGGGCCGACACCCTGACATGGCTTTTCATGCTGCCTGGTCCCCATAATGAACCCGAGCTGGCAAAAAGTGACTTAAAAAAATCCTCCGTCTGGCTGGCCGACCTCGCACGAGAGCGGAGATCAATAGTAGGCGGCTTTGATAATTGCTCGGCGCTTCATTAAAAGCATGGCGAGCTCGTGGAGGATGCCCCCTCTTCTCGCCGCGGACGGGGCCACGTCACATCAGAGGCCAGATTAAAAAAAAAATAAATTAACACACACTTAAACTTCTTCCTTCTCTGGCCGTGATGGTAAACACGTTGTGATTGGCTTTAGGAGGAGATGAGCGAGGTATCAAAGCCAGTTAATTTGCCCGGTTAGGAGAATCTGTCAGCGCTTAGAAAACCTTAAGGAGGAGGACACTGTCGGCTTAAATAGGACGTGACGTGTCCAAAAGCCATGACCGACCATCTCCATCTCGCAGAGCAGCACACACACTGGAGAGATTGTGTTGTTGTGGCTCCAGCACACGAGCAGAATCACTTACATCAGCTCCGCTTTCTCTTGAATTCTTTAAGATTTCATTTACTTAAAAAAGAGAAAAAGCTCCTGAATCTACTCGCTGCTGCTGAAACGAGGTTCATTAAGGTTTTGATGTGACTGGATAATCACCCTTCAAAATATAAGCAGCGCTGGTAAACATGAATTATCAGGGGAGGAGGATGGGGGGAGGAGAAACCCAGCAGCAGCAGCAGCAGGACCTCATTGGTAATGCAAAACTTTAATACTGGCGACTGAAGGGGCTTGACATGCCGAGGTGTAATGTCAGCTATCGATTGATCGGCGGTCGGGTGTCTCAGTGTCAGGCCCCATTGACATTCTCTCATCTTACGATGGAGGGAACTTGTTATATCTGTTTACGGCCGCGTGGATGTGCCAGGAATTCCTCGTCTCAGCCGCGGCTCGCTCTTCTTCTTCTTCCCCTTTTTCTGGGAAGGAATCGTAACGGATCTTCCAGCGTGTTAGCCGCGGCTCGGGCTGTTGACTGTAAGTGCAAAGGCAATTGATCACCCCCTCCTCCACAACACACATGCTCACACGTGTAAACATGCACAGCACAGTTTCCCCTTACAGAGCAGGAGGCTTTTTAAAGAGCTGATGAACCTGGAAACTCACTGGTTTGAGTTTCTGTTCAGGTTTTCGAAGGCCAGAGCTGATATTTTTAGACTTAAAGGAGCACTTCACCCCCAAACGACCACCTGTGTATCAGTTACTGAGCCTATTGCGTGGGATTCATGTTTTTGTTGCATGCCGGTGAACGAAGAATCCAAAAACAGAGAAAATTCTTTGTTGCTGCCTCCATCAGTTTGTGTTATTGTGTGAGTTTGGAGTTTTAAAGGGTTCGTTCCGAGTCCCCAAAGTCACACAATAGCACAAACTAATTAAATGATCGAGGCAGTGGCAGCTCCCGTGTTCAGCGAAGTACAATTACTGCTTTTGTCAGTGGCGTTCGGCTTTCAAGAGAGCGTAGATAAGTTTCACTTTGGGAAGTACCGGGCATATGCAACACATTCTCGTGTCGTGTGAGACAAGTGGTTTCAACTTCGACCTTGCCGGACAATTTAACGCTCAAGAAGAATATTTGTCAGTGAAAATCTCGAAATCTGCTCTTCGGGACAACGATGCAGAAACATGTTTTGTCTGTCATTTTTGTTGTTGCCATAAAACGAGTGACGAGTTCAGACTGTGCCGAAAGAATACTTGAACCTTTATCTGAAGATCAAACCCTGTCTAAGACACTTCGGTTTTATGTGTTTGGTTTTTCCAACTTGCTTCAGTTTTCTCTATTATTGCGCCGCAGCACATCTTATTCCTTTGAAAAGTTGTAAATTCTGCAAACAAATTGATTTCTGTTGTGTTGCTGTGGGAGTGGCAGGAGATATTTTGGGTGACCTTGGTCCTGAAGTAAGTGTTGGTTGTTGACGTTCTGGGACGCCTTGTCAACTTCTACCTGTTACATGCATTGTTTTCACAGAAGATGTACAGTTTGCATACAGTCTCTTTCAAAATAAAAGCACTACATCCGTACAACACCATGAATTAACATTTTTTTTTCCTTCAACAACAAACAAAACGCACGTGGTTACATTTCGGTGGTAACATCCCATCCTTCACCCCTCCCACCAGCCCTACTCAGATGGCTTTCTTCGCCAGTGTCTGACGCCAGAAGCCTCTGATCAAGTGGCGTTTTTTGATGACTTTGGAGTAAGACCTCGTTGGATTACGTGGATTATACTTCTTTCGTCGGCCCCTTCAAGATTTAGCAGTGTTGCAATCACAACAATCAATGCAAATCCAGCCATTCCTCGTGAATTCTGCATGACCTTGCAATTTTGTCCAATCACCACGACTTTACTGCATTTGTGTCTGTGTCACTCTGCAGTTACCTGTTTCACTCTCGTGAACCTCGCTGTTGCTTTCTGAATCATCCTGACTGGCTCTGGCGTATATAACAAAAACACTTTGGACCAGATGTTTTTCAGTATTTGTTTTATTTTATGGCAATATTGGCTCTGAGAAGGCATTAATCACAGAAATCCTAGAGGGCTATTTGACTTCTCGTTTTGGTGTGTTAAAAGACTCTACCTCCAAAATCCTACATTTCCCATTACACCTGGTGATGCTGCATTTACCTACTCCTCGGATGGTCCCATTTCTTGAGTTGGAAAGTCCTTCTTCCAATGTCGTTGTGTGATGAGCTTCAGTTCGTAATGTAGAATCAACATTGACGCTGCAAATCAGATGTTAAACAAAACATTTGAAGCTTTAGGGGCTGCACGCACGCCGGAAAATGCGAGGTCAAGCATTGGGCGCTACTCTTGTGCTTATTCTGTACCAGCTTTCAAGAGCGCGACAGCATCATATAGCCTACTTACCTGAACTCCTGAGTGCAGAGCTGATCTTCTTCCAGGAGCTGTTTATAAGTGTGTAGGCCTATCGTCCGTGGGACAGATGTAAAGCTCTGGGTAGCCCTGCACTAACATGATCAACTTTTCCATGTTTATCAGACGAAGACAGAAGAAGGGAAAGATATCCGTCGGCTGTGATTGACTGGTCCTCGTCACATGACATGCGCTGCACGCCGTTGCTTTCCAGAAGTTGAACTAAGTTTATCTCAGGGCACAAGTTTGACAACATTAGACAAACATTTACTTCCGTCCGCCATGTTTCTGCATATATGACGACAAGTTTTTGCTGACTTTCGGAGTTGTTCCAACTTTCCCCGTCGGGAACTCATTTTTTGACTTATTCCAACACCACAGGAACGCAGGATGAATGCCCAAGTCTTCTGAACTCGTCCATGCCCCAGTCTGTAGCAAAAAAAAAAGAAGATAGATATTTTACTGACAGTTGTACAGTAATCTCTCTCTGCTGCACCCAGACCTGCCGCTCTGTTGTACCTCCCTTCTTTCCTCCTTTATTTTGCTCCCTCTCCACCTCCCCCACCCCAGACGCTGACCTACAGTTTATCACATCACGTATCACACCTCCAAAACTCGCTCTTCATGCATGCATGCACGCCTGCACACGGCGCATATGTATTTTCTCAAAACAAACTCCCAAAGACCCGGAGCGAGCGTGTGTTGTTAGGTGACAAGTCAGCGCCGCCACCAACCACCAACCAGCCCCCGCCACCACACCCTCCCCCCTCTGTACAAAAATAAAAACACACAGAGAGGTGGCAGGGAGCGTCTACACCCCCCCCCCCGGTCCATCGCTCTCAGCAGGGGTTATTGATTGTGACGTGCGCTCGCAGTGCACCTTCCCAGTCGCCTGTCAGCCAGATGCATGCTGGCAGGTCCGGTCCTCCCCCCCTTGACAGCTCCCGCGCGGCAGGGAGGTTGCAGGGGTGGCGATGGTGTTGGAGAGGGGGGGGAGGCGTTTGTCAGGGAGCCAAACAGAGAGAGAAAGACAGCTGGCGGGGCCCTGGCCCTCGATTTCTCCCCTCTGTGCTCTCCCTGCAGAAGGTGAACCTCGACCCCTCGACCCCCCTCAGCCTCGCTCTTGTTTGCGTCGTTGTCATCGTCGCTACAAGGTGAGTGGAGCTGCCTGCGCGGGTTAGCCTCTGTTTGAGGATCCCCAGGTCTGTCACAGTGCATTCTTTCCACTTTTTCACCCCAAAAAGCCCCTCAGGATACAGATGAACCGTTTCAGTCTGTTCTCTACATTACTGTCGCTTTTCACCGCCGCGTTTAGTATGACAAATCCTCCCCTCCCCTCCCCTGCCCTCCCCGTAACAACCAACCAACCAACCCCCCACCTGCGCAGCTTGTTTAACGCCAGCGCCTCCAGAAGGTGCATCCCGCGCGTGCTCTGCGGCTGAGACAGGTAATGAGTTAGCTCGGGGGAGGCCGACATGACTGCACGCGTGTGAGAGTGTGAAATTACCTGACACAGCTTTCATCGGCGCAAGGTGCTTCCCCCGTCTGTGTGTTCGCAGCCGTGGGATTTGTACACACATGTTCACAGAGAGAGAGTGGAGGGAAGGAGGTGGGAGAACATAGCATATGCCACTTGGTGAACGCTTTAATCCAAACCGCCTAATGGCGCTGTGACTGTGTGAGGCTCCACTGGCTGTTTGAAAAGTGCTCCGTTCACATCAGCACTCAGATACACAGAACACTGCTTCAGGTGCATCAGTAATGAGCATGAAGAGACTCGGTTAGTTTAACCGGTAGTCAGGTTTGCATTCAGCTTCTGACGTGGATTTATCCCGTCACTGTATCCTGAGTCAAGTCTTAAAGTAAATCTAAAATATTCATATTCAACCAAAGCTACAAAGTTTCCCACATTATTTGAATCTTAGTAAACCTTTAAACGTGCAGTGTGCAGTGTCACATGCTCTGCCCAGTCTACATTTGTACACCAATATGTGTCGTAAATGGACGAAAAAATGGGCCCTGTCCACCTTATTCCTAGCCCCCATGAGTAATCACTCATCAAGAGTTGTCCTTAAGTAGTAGTGTTCAAGTTGTGCTGTAAGATCACTGGTGTTACTTTGAATAACCTACAGCATCTGTATGAAGAGAGGATCACCTCTAAAGATCGGTCATTTGTCTCAGACTCTCAGCGCCACCTCAAAGTTGAGTTTGAGATGCTTCCATCAGGGCCGAGGTTTTGCCTCCTTAAATGTAGCACTAAGCATTACGGATCGTCCTTTGTCCTGTCTGCTATCCCTTATCTTAACGAGCAGTGACCACTAATTGTCAATGACTTACCCCTGACAGTGTGTGAATCTGGATTCTGGGTGTTATGTATTGTACTGACTGTATCCTTACCTTACCTTACCTTACCTTACCTTACCTCTCCTCAGAGGAGGTCTGCATTGCCACAACCTGTAGTTACATTTCTGGGTAGGTGCGCGTCAGGCTACGGCCTAGGTACACCATCGATTCGAGGGAGAAGTATAGAGATAGTGCCTTTTTGCAAACTTCAACTGTATCATTTTATTATTGTCTATGTTGACCTGTGACACCCGAACTGAACCTTTGCTTACCTTTAAACATCATGAAGAAGATAAAATGACACCTTCTTTGTGCGTTTGGCACCTACTGTCAGTGCTGACACATATAATTGAATTAAACCCTATGATAAAACCGAACAGCACAGTCATCTTAAGAACAGACTTTATGACAGAACAGTTGTTCATTGCACTGAACTTGTCCTGCTGCACAGTGTGAGGCAGTATTGACTCCACTCTGCAGCATCACAGTGTTTCACTGAAAGGTGAACAAGCTGTGGTGGACTGAGAGTAATAACCAGCACGTGTCGGGACAAGCCCGAAATACTAAATGGATCATAAGTAATAATCACCCCAGGGTTGCAGACAATAAGCCCCCCCCCCCCCCTCCTCCCCCCTCAGTATCTCAATCCATTTGTCTTGGAAAAGGAAATTACTAAATCCAATACAGTTCGATAAAAATCTGGCCTGTCTGGATCGGCTGCTGGAGGATAATGCGGCCTGATAAAGGCGCTCGTTTCCGGCCGCGCGCCATCCGTCATCCGGGGGTTGCTCCCCTGGTCAAGCTGTCTGCTGCTCCAATAGATGACTGCAGCAGTCTGAGCTGCTCGCTCTGCCGCCTCATGGCCTCCGCTGCCGGGGTTACAAAGTTTAGTTGCTTGCAAGGGTCGACTCTGTACTGTACAAACTGTAGGAGTTATTTAGCTGCTTGTCACGGCCTGGATCACAACAACACTCAGGGTTACTGCAGGATGCAGAACTGTAAGACGCTTCCTGTCTTTGTCCCTGCGAGCCTTACAGCTGGTTGATTGTGATGTTGATGATGGAAGAATGGCTCTTGATACAGTAACAGGGTATTATTGGTGTGAATGCCTGTGAATAAGTCTTTGTTTTACAAGTCACAAGAAGTTAAGAGTCAAGTCCTTAACTTTGAGTTTCCAGTCCCAAACAAATCATAATGTGCTCTTCACCAAGTGTAATTCCATGTTTTGAGAGTATCAACGTTAGCTTAGCATTAACTCCCCAACTATGTTATTGTTAGCCTCAACTTACTGTTCTCTGTGCAACTTTAAATGTCAAACAAAGATTGGGAGTTGTTGCATCGCTGTAATTTTCGACCCACTTGTTTTACACACTGCATTTTGGTTTTTAACTGGCGTTCAGTAACGTTACATCAGCTCTTCATGGTTCTCTTCTGCAACATTATTTGACGCTGTCAGATTGGTTCAAATGAAAGGGATCATCTGGGGAAGTAAGTGTTGACATGTTGGGAATTAATATTGTTAATATTAGTTTATTCGGGAAATGAAGGAAGAAGATGATATTTCTCAAGAACACCTTGAGAAATATCTTAAAATTGGGCAGTTGACTTGGAGTCGAAGATGAATGATTCAATTTTGGTGGTCAGAGGTCAAAGTCACAGTGACCTTGTCTGTCCCATTCTCGTGAACGTGACATCCCAAGAATGCCTTGAGAGAATTGCTTCAAATTTGGCACAAACGTTCACTTGGATTAATAATAAACTGATTAGATTTTGGTGGTCAAGGTCACTGTGACCTTGCGCCTGTCTCAATCTTGTGAACGCGACATCTTAAGAACACATTGAGGAAGTTCCTTAAATTTGGCACAAACGTTCACTTGGACTCAATGACGAACTGATTGGATATTAGTGATCAAAGGTTAAGGTCACTGTGACCTTGCGCCTGTCTCAATCCTGTGAATGCGACATCTTAAGAACACCTTGAGGGAATATCCTTAAATTTGGCACAAACGTTGATTTTGTGGTCGAAGGTCAAAGGTCCCTGAAGTTACATCACTTTGACTATCGGGTAGCACCATGACCTCTGACTCATGTAAGTCTCTGTGTCACTTTTACAGTTTACATTCCAGAAGAGTGAGCATGCCTCACTGTCACTGTTAGCTGAATATCTGAGATGTAATGTAATCGAATACACTGTGCGTCCTGCAGGCTGACCTCACAGCTGTAGGCATGTGTTGTTGGCAGGAGAGCGGCGTGAGCACAGAGGGGCTGTTCACTCTTAAAAGTGCAGTTTAATCAGGGTTAAGAGACGCACTCGGCACTTAAAAGTTGCTCAAATCATCTCTGAAGGGAACCTCTTGGTGTTGTTGAGTTCTCTGCACTAAAGAACCTGTAAATGTTGAAGTCATTTTGCTTTTTGAGAGAGTCCTGAGAAACCCTCATCACTGTGAATTCACAATAGGATTCAGTGTGTAGAAATAGGGCGCAGAAATGAATACTAATCGCCTATTACGATGCAGATTTGCTTAACAACTCGCTCTCGGCGGCCTGAGGGAGAACAGGATGCGTCGTCTTTTACTTAAGGTGCTGCGTGACCTCTGCACAACCCGCTATTAAAGAGGGACAAATGTTGCTGCTGTTAATGAGCAAAGAGCAGCGGAGCTCATAAAAAGGTGTAAATATTGGGACACTATCACAGACGGAGGGAAGAAAGAGAAGGAAGTGTAGTGTTAGCAAAGTGTAGCTTCACTTTATGGAATTAAGGAGTGAAGGGC